>NC_037676.1:69046392-69346392 GCF_003255815.1 Theropithecus gelada | reverse complement strand
ATTTGAGGCTGTTATAACAGGGAAGCCCACCCTTCAACACTCTGTTCTTTGAGAGTAGGGTTAAGAGACAGGTTAATAATGCTGATAACAGCTAGCACTTATTAGGGTTCTAGTATGTGTAAGGTGCTAAGCTAAGCACTTTATATACATTATTTCATTTACTTTATCCTAATAACAATTATGACTATCCCTATTTACAGAAAAGGAAACCTAGGCATAGACATTACATGGTTGTCCCAATACCACAGCTAGGGAATGGCAATGTCAAGATTCAAACCTTAGCAGATGAATGTCAGAACCCACATTCTTAACCATTAGGCCAGAGGTTAGGCCTCAGAACAGTTAGGCACAACCATCCAAGCAGTCAGAATCCAAGATTGGGTGATTCCAGATTAATGGAGAAAAAGTCTATTGAACTGGTCATGTTATTCCCTTATTTAGCATATTAAAAAACTATTTCAGACTTTTCCCCTCCCCCAAGGGGGATACATTGCAGGACTATAACATACTTATTGTTTCCAGCCTACAAAAATTGTCCTTTTCTACTTTTTCTCCCCATAGTCTACACTCCCCTTCCATCGCTGTAAATTCCTTCAGTACTTACTCTTTATCTTCATAAAAACTTTTCTGAAATTTTACTTTATATAAGAAATTTAATTACATTGTGATTTTGTTTTGCAGTCACCATTACTTTAAGTACTGCAAAATCTCGGCATTGGCTCTACTGAAGATGGTGATGCATGCCAGATCAGGAGGCAACTTGGAAGTGATGGGTCTGATGCTAGGAAAGGTGGATGGTGAAACCATGATCATTATGGACAGCTTTGCTTTGCCTGTGGAGGGCACTGAAACTCGAGTAAATGCTCAGGCTGCTGCATATGAATACATGGCTGCATACATAGAAAATGCCAAACAGGTAAAAATGTTGTTTCTTATAGTTTAGTAAGTGCAAGTTAGAGTCTCAAGGTGACTTTTGAGTTTCTAGACTTAAAATTATCCCTTTTATAGGAAATGTTATATTTAAATTTTAATGATTTATATGTAAAATGTACGAGATTAAAAGCCTGGTAAGATTTATAGCATGGTTTTTTGTTTTTGTTTTTTGTTTTTTTTTTTCAAGACAGGGACTCACTCTGTTGCCCAGGCTAGAGTACAGTGGCGTGATCTTGGCTCACTGCAACCTCCACCTCCTGGGCTCAAGCAATTCTCCCTCCTCAGCCTCCTGAGTAGCTGGGACTACAGGCGTGCACCAGTAGGCCTGGATAATTTTTGTATTTTTAGTAGAGATGGATTTTGCCGTGTTGGCCTGACTGGTCTCAAACTCCTGACTTCAAGTGATCTGCCCACCTTGGCCTACCAAAGTGCTGGGATTATAGACATGAGCCACCATGCCCTTCCATAATTTTTGTATTTTTAGTAGAGACAGGTTTTCTCTGTGTTGGCCAGGACAGGAGTGTTGGCCACTCCTGTCCTCAAGTGATCCACCCACCTCAGCCTCCCAAAGTGCTGGGATTACAGGCATGAGCCACTGCACCCGGTCTATGGCATGGATTTTATTTTTTTTTAAATAAACTCTCACACTTATTACCAGATATGTGTTTAAAATAAAAAATTTGGAAACAATCTAACTCAGTTCCTGAGTATAAAACTGGCTAAATAAATTATGGTATATCCCATCAGTGGACTGCCAAGCAGCCTTTAAAAGAAAAAAAGAAAAAAAGGTAACCATCATGTATATTGATGACTTATGTGAAGCAAACTCCAAAGCAGTTTATTGAGTGAAAAAGCAAAGTGTAAAACATTATTATTGTTACGTGGTATGCTACTGTGTGTGTTTTTATCAATCTATATATATGCAAAGAATATGTATTCTGTATAGAAAGAATATCTCTAAGGGTAAGCAATTGCCTATAGATTTCACATCTGGGCTGATAAAACTGGGTAATTGAGCAGAAAGAGATGGGAAGGAGACTGGTTACCTTTATTGTACTGGTACCTTGTAAATTAATTAAAGAGTAATCTTAAACTTTTTTGCCCCTTCATTTGTTAGGTTGGCCGCCTTGAAAATGCAATCGGGTGGTATCATAGCCATCCTGGCTATGGCTGCTGGCTTTCTGGGATTGATGTTAGTACTCAGATGCTCAATCAGCAGTTCCAGGAACCATTTGTAGCAGTGGTGGTAAGAATTTTAAAACTAGTTTAATTAAGTTCTTTATGAAGATTTGCTGAAGCAAGTATACTGAGAAATAATAACAGTGTAGTAAAGAGAAATTGCTCTGGTGTCAGTCTGCCTAGATTTCAATGTGAATTCCATCTCCTAGAAGCTGGGACTTTGAGCAAGTGTTTTTAACCACTGTGTATCTCACTTCCCCCCTCTATAAAATGTGGATAGTCATAGCATCTATGTCTCAGTGCCAGCTCATCATAGGCATTCAATCAGTGTTGACTGATCTGAGATAAGCAGGAATTGCTAGAGCAGCTCTTATTATGTTCAGGGTGTTTTAAGTGCAATCCAGTTTTATGAGGAAGGTAGGAATTATTCATCTCTTAAAAGGAAAAAAGAAAACTTTAAAAAGAGATGAGCAAACCTTCAAATAATATTCTTAAATATTATAATAATTCTAATCTCTAAGTTAGCTGTGAGACACTTATATTACCCTCTTACTGAACTTTTATGGTTTTTTGGTTTGTTTATTCTTATTTGGTTATTGTGTATGTATATAGTGTTATATGTATGTATACATTTCTAGGTTAATAATGTTTCAATAAAAGGCATACAGTTTTATATCAGTAAATATTAAATATATCTTTCTTATAGATTGATCCAACAAGAACAATATCTGCAGGGAAAGTGAATCTTGGCGCCTTTAGGACATACCCAAAGGTAACTTTTTTTTTTTTTTTAAGAGATAGATAGAGTCTCACTGTGTTACCTAGGCTGGAGTACAGTGGCTATTCACAGGCATGATCATAGTGTACTAGCCTTCATCTCCTAGGCTCAAGCCAACTCAGCCTCCCAAGTAGCTGGGACTGTAGGAATGCTTAGTAATTTTTAAAATTATAAGTCCTTACATGTTTTAAATTCCAAATATTTGACTTATTATTAAAGACATTAGCAATATCTCTTTTTGTTAAAACAATTTAATAATATTTACAAAATAGTAAACTACCACAAGCTGTCCCTAGCAAAGGGTAATACATTTATGTTATATATTGTTAATTTTACTGGGAAAGCAGTCTTTAATAACTATCTGTGTGCCTGTGGCATTCTGACAGGTACTAGAGAAAAAACGAGCTAAATCTATAGGTCTGTTTCCTTCCCTGGCAGGAGCCTGCAATCTAAAATAGTTAATTAGAACAAAAGTACATCACCTAAGGAGAAGAAAAATAAATCTGTAAGCAAAATCCAGCCTATAGCCACCAAACAGGGTAGGGGGAAAGTAGAAACAGTATTTTTTTTTTTTTATTAGAGTGCTCATGTTAAGTATTTGCCTCCCAAAATTAATAATCCTATAATTAGAAAGCTGCATAGAAAACATGATGTTTTTCTCGTTTATATATATATATTTTTAATCTTCTGTTTGCCTCATTTTTGTTTAGGGCTACAAACCTCCTGATGAAGGACCTTCTGAGTACCAGACTATCCCACTTAATAAAATAGAAGATTTTGGTGTACACTGCAAACAGTAAGTAATTTAAAAAGATATCTGGGCCAGGCATGGTGACTCACACCTATAATCCCAGCACTTTGGGAAGCCAAAGTGAGAGAATTGCTTGAGGACAGGAATTCAACACTAGCCTGGGCAACATAGTGAGATCCCATCTCTACAAAACATGTTATAAAAGTTAGCCAGATGAGGTGGCACAGTCCTATAGTCCCAGCACTCAGGAGGCTGAAAGAAACCATAGATATCAACCAGTCCAAGGCCGTTTTTTACAGATGAGAAAAAAGGCACAAAATACATTTCATGATAGCTTTTACAATAATAGTATATGAATTTAGGTGAATGTTTGCATTTTTAAATTTTTTTCTTTTGCATTTTTTATTAATGTTTCAAACTAGCATGTCATTTGCCTTTTACACAACCTAAACATTTTTTCAATGTACAAGATACTTGGCCTATATAAAATTATGATAAGATAAAGATGGGTTCAGGGCCAGCTGACACTAGCATGTCTACAGCCCTCAAAATATATAATTTCTACTGAACAAAGATTCTTTCTAATCTTTGAAAGATTTGAAAGATTAAAGAAGCCATATTAAAAAGTTAAAGTTATAAAGTATAAGAATTCTTACTAAAAACCACTGTATTACATACCTTCCCCCACGACCCACAAGACATGGTCTTGCTCTGTTGCCCAGGCTGGAGTGCAGTAGCATGATCTTGGCTTACTGCAACCTCCACCACCTGGGTCCAAGCAATTCTCTTGCCTCAACATCCCAAGTAGCTGGGATTACAGGCGCATGCCACCACACCCAGCTAATTTTTGTATTTTTAGTAGAAACGGGGTTTCACCATGTCGGCCAGGCTGGTCTCAAACTCCTTACCTCATGATCCACCTGCCTTGGCCTCCCAAAGTGCTGGGATTACAGGTGTGAGCCATCATGCCCAGCCTACATACTTTTTTTAATGGTGAATTTTATGATGTATGAATTATATCTTAAATTTTTTTAATGTTAAAGAAGTCAATGGGGACAGTTTTATCTACCTTCTAAAAATATCTCACCACCTCTCTTACTATCATTTTCACCCAAGCCACTGCCATCTGGAGCCTCAGTCAAGCACTTGCTTTCTGGCGAGTCTTTCTACTTGTGCCCTTCACTTCTTAAAGCTCTGTTTTCAGCCAGACTGATTCTGTTAAGATCTGTAAGTCAGATCATACTCTTCCTTTTCAGAATGACTTCCCATCTCACCAAGAACAAGATCCTTAGTCCTTATCACAGACTACACAACTCTATCACTGAACTTTTGCTGGTCTGCAATCCAGCCATATTGACTTCCTTATGGTTTGTCAAATGTGCCAGCAGGCTCATGGCTCAGGGCACTGGCACTTGCTGTTCCCTCTGCCTAGAACACTCTTATTTCCATGTGGCTCACTTAACTACTTTAAGCATTGAGTATCTGTTTACAGGGTCGTCCTAATAGAAAATGTTCATTAGTTCATTAGGCATGATCATGATGTACTATTTTATCTATGTAAAATAACACCTTCTGTTTCCTCTTTCCCCGCTTTTTCTTCTTAGCACTTGTAACCATCTGATATGTTTTGACATATTTTTTTCTGACCCCTTTAGAATGTGAACACAAATTTACTGCTGTATCCTTGGATTTGAAACAGGGCATACCACATAGAAGAGTGGGCACCAAAAAAAATTACTGCTTATAAATGATTATCTAGTGCCCCCTTTTCTCTGTACCACTTATCCCAACTTCAAAGAATACTTTGGCTACCAATGTGCTACTACTGCTCTATTTTTCTGTTTAGAGGTTCTTAGAAAATTCTAGAATTTCTAAAATTGAATTTTTAAATATATGTGGTTTTCAATAATCTCTGACATATTTCTGTAAATACAATTCTCTTCCTTTGTTTTTTGGTTTCTGTTTTTTTATTTGAGATGGAGTCTCACTAGGTTGCCCAGGGACTACAGGCACACCACCGTGCCCGGTTATAGAAAAAATACATATTCAGATAGAGGTTTAGTGTTAATTATTTAATTTGCCCTATTAAAAGGAATTTAAATAATTCCTGTTTGAGAGACTTGCTCCTAAGCCTGGAAACACCTTTGCTGTGATACTTTAATCTTCAGAGGAACTCTCAATTTTTTTTATTTATATTGAGTTGCAGTGGTATCAAAGGTTTATACTTTGAAACAAAAAAGATTGAGATACTTTATGTTTTCTGTATTCAAACAGATCTAATTTCCCTGTTTGTCTATTTCATTAGTTTATCCTTCTGTCTTCTTTAAATAACTTTTTTTTAAAAGATCTTGTTGCATACCAAGCCTTAAATAACTTTCTTTTGTCTAATACCTTACCTTGCCACTCTGAAATATGAGCCTACCAAAGAGGGATAGCTACTTTGCTGGCAGCCTACATTGCTAAAGATTAGAATTTTGAACCTAGAATTGCTAGAATATTCAAAAATGATCTTTTTTTTTTTTGAGACGGAGTCTCGCTCTGTCACCCAGGCTGGAGTGCAGTGGTGCGATCTCGGCTCACTGCAAGCTCCGCCTCCCAGGTTCACGCCATTCTCCTGCCTCAGCCTCCCGAGTAGCTGGAACTATAGGCGCCCGCCACCACGCCCAGCTAATTTTTTGTATTTTTAGTAGAGATGGGGTTTCACCGTGTTAGCCAGGATGGCGTGGATCTCCTGACCTCGTGATCTGCCCACCTCAGCCTCCCAAAGTGCTGGGATTACAGGCATGAGCCACCATGCCCAGCCCAAAAATGTTCTTTTTTGTGTGTGTGATGGAGTCGCACTCTGTTGCCTAGGCTGCAGTACAGTTGCGCCGTCACGGCTCACTGCAACCTCTGCCTCCCAGGTTCAAGTGATTCTCCTGCCTCAGCCTCCGAAGTAGCTGGGATCACAAGCACGCACCACCACACCCAGCTAATTTTTGTATTTTTAGTAGAGACAGGGTTTCACCATGTTGGCCAGGCTGGTCTCGAACTCCTGACCTCAGGTGATCTGCCTGCCTCAGCCTCCCAAAGTGCTGGGATTACAGGCATGAGCCACTGCGCCCAGCATGATGTCTTTAATTTATTATGTTTTATTTCTTCACTGCTGAACTTTAATCAGTAAACATTTTTGCACTTTGGGAGTCTGAGGTGGGTGGATCACTTGAGGTCAGGAGTTCGAGACCAGCCTGGACAACATGGTGAAACCCCATCCCTGCTAAAAATACAAAAAATTAGCTGGGCATGGTGGTGGGCACCTATAATCCCAGCTACTCGGGAGGCTACGGCAGGACGATCACTTAAACCTGGGAGGCAAACGTTGCAGTGAGCCCAGATTGTGCCACTGCACACCAGCCTAAGTGACAGAGCGAGATGCGGCTCAGAAAAAGCAGTCTGTTTTTAAAAGGGTGCCCATGTGTCTTTATCTTTTGCACCACTAACCTCTGAGTCTGAACCTCTCTCTCTTCTCATCTGCCCTTCTGCAGTGGCTTCCTTTGTGGAATCCCTGCCTCTAGTTTCTCTCCTGTAACATCTCCCAATGGTACTGCCACAGCCAGGCTTCTATAAAACACCCGTTTGACTGTATTATTACTCTACTCAAGTACCTTCCATTCTACTCAAGCACCTTCCAAGAGTCCCAGGTATCTACAGGATAAAGTTTAAGTTTCTTTCTTTTTTTTTTTTTAAGACAGAGTCTCGCTCTTGTGCAGGCTGTAGTGCAATGGCGCGATCTTGGCTCACTGCAACCTCCACCTCCTGGGTTCAAGTGATTCTTCTGCCTCTGCCTCCCAAAGTTTGGCCGGGTACTGTGGCTCCCAGCACTTTGGGAGGCCAAGGCAGGGAGATCACCTGAGGTTGGGAGTTCAAGACCAGCCTGACCAACATCGTGAAACCCCCATCTCTACTAAAAATACAAAAATTAGCTGGGCGTGGTGGAGGGTGCCTGTAGTCCCAGCTACTTGGGAGGCTGAGGCAGGAGAATCGCTTGAACTCAGGAAGCAGAGGTTATGGTTAGCTGTGATCGCGCCATTGCACTCCAGCCTGGGCAACCGAGCAAGACTCCATCTCAAAAAAAAAAAAAAAAAAAAAATGTTCTTAACCTTTTATGTAACATCCTTCACCACCTAGACCCCAGCATAGCTTTCTAGCTTCCCCTCACATAATTCTTCTCTTGCTAAATTTTCCAGCTAAACCCATTGCCTTATTATCCCTTACATGTCTTTCCTTTTTGTGTGTTGATGCTCTCTGCCTAATGCCCTCCTTGCTCTCCACATATCCGTACCATAGACTCAAAAATGGTTACCCTACACCTTGCCTTTTCCCTGAGGCTTCTCAGACAGTTCTAGCTCCAAGTGATCACTTGAGCTTCTCTATATGAAGAATACTTATTAATCTCTAACCTTTAGTTGGTAGGTGATTCATTTTATATAGCACTGTAGCATCACTTATTGTTATTCAATGTATATCTTCATATTTAATTTTTTTGTGGGTTTAGACCACATCCCCCATATAAATGTTGAGTTCCTTAAGGTAAAGATGTCTCTTATCCTTTTTTATATCCGTTGATACACAGAAGCATGTGTAAGTTTAAGATGTAAGTTTACATCTTAAAAATACATATATTTTTCAGACATTTAACTAGATTTTTCCTTACTATGCCCTGATGATAAATTAAGCACCTTTGAAAGTGGGAGCAATTACTTTGGATGCCTTAAGGACCTACCTTAAAATTTGCTTTTCAAAAAGCAGTAGGTCCTAACTGGGGAATTAGGAAGGGAATAATGGAATCCACATGTCATTTTTATTATTTTAAAGAGACTAACAAAAATTGTAGTTGACTCTAGAGAGGCAGCTCATTAAGTTTATGTGCTGTTGGCTTAATTTATAAACTCAGTAACAGGAATAAACTTGTCATTCAGAAGTTTTGACTGGTTGTTAATAACATTTTGGGAATTTCTGGGCTCTACAGAAAAAAAGGAATAAAACAAGAAGTTTAGTAGGAGATTTGGATCCACAACCCTTGAAGTGTGAGGAAACCATGGTTAGCTCTTGCCTCATTGGAATAAAAACTAAAACATGAATATTTGAGAATAAAGTGTAATTCACTTAAAACTAGCCATAACTTTTATGTGATGTAGTTGAATATTTTTTTTTACTTACTAAATTTTGTGCTTTTATTTCATAGATATTATGCCTTAGAAGTCTCATATTTTAAATCCTCTTTGGATCGCAAATTGCTCGAGCTGTTGTGGAATAAATATTGGGTGAATACGTTGAGTTCCTCTAGCTTGCTAACTGTAAGTACTATACTTGTAAGGAATGCATTTGAATTTTATCTAAGCTCCATAGACCTTTAATATCTCAAACACTGTTTCACAGAAAGGCTGTACCTGACTTGGCCAAGACACCAGGGCTAGAGTGGGATTCTGCACCACCAGAGCTGGATTAGGATGCTAGGCCAATTCAGGATCTGTGTCATGACTCACAGAGACCAAGTCTAAGTAGCAAATAGAGTGTCCAGATCAGGGTGAGATCTGCCCCTGCCATAAAGAGATTTATGGATTAAAAAAAAAATACACATACTGATTTTTGTGTGTCAAGTGTCTCAGCTTGGACTCTTGATTACAAGTAACAGGATACCTAATGAAACTAGCTTAAACAAGAAAGGGAATTGTCTAAGTTGCAAAGTTGAGGAATAGGGCTTAACTCAGGCACAGCTAAGTTTGCATTCAAACAATATTATGAGGTCTTGGTTTTTTTTCTCTCTCTTAGCATTGATTTCATCTTAGTTACCGCTACTTTTAGGCTTCATGTGAAAGCAAGACAGCAGCTTTAGCTTTAGACCTCCAAGCCTCTCAGTTTCATGTTCAAAGAGAAGATCAAGATACACACACACACACATACTCAAACACACACTCACATTCCCAGGCAAAACTTCATTGTGTCTGACTGGCTTTACTTAATCACATGCCTTTCTTTAGGCCTGGTGTGGGCCAACTGAATAAGCTTGATGAGTGGCTAGGGCCACAGCAAGTGCTTTACTGCTGGGCCACATCGTAGAAAACTCCTTCAGGAGCTCAAGGACTAAAAATGGGTAAGGAGAGGTTCCCACAGGGAATCAGAATAGCATTACTTTAAAGCAGTAGATACTGGGAGACACATCGCAGTATATATCTATATAGTGGTTAGAACCACAGGATTTAGAATTAAATAAACTGGGTTTGGAGAATATGAGCTACAGCAGCAGGAGTCATAGCAGGACCAGCACTTAGAAGTTTCTTACGCTCTTTGATCGAGTATTGGTTGAAAGGAGTACAGCTGAAACTGTAACCAAAGGAGGCATTACACTTCCAGAAAAATCTTAAGGTAAAGCATTGCTAGCAACGGTAGTAGCTGTTGGATTGAGCTTTCAAGGAAAAGGTGGATTCAGCCAGTTAATGTGAAAGTTAGAGATAAAGAATTATTCTCCCAGAATATGGAGGCACCAAAGTAGAGAACTACTTTGCCACTCTTCAGGTTTATTCAGTTGACCTGGAAGGCCAAGGATTTGATTTTTTTTTTTTTTTTTTTTTTTTGAGACAGGGTCTCTGTCTGTTGTCCAGGCTAATGTGGTGGCATGATCTCAGCTCACTGCAGCTTCAACCTCCCAGGCTTGAGCGATCCTCCCGCCTCAGCCTCCCAAGTAGCTGGTATTACAAGGGTGAGCCACCACACCTGGCTAATTTTTGTATCTTTTTGTGGAGACAGGGTTTTGCCATGTTGCCCAAGCTGGCTTCATGAACTCCTAGGTTTGAGCAATCTGCCCGCCTTGGCCTCCCAAAGTGCTAGCATTACAGGCTGTGAGCCACCATGCCTAGCCAGATTATTTCTTATTTACAGATGCTGACATTCTTAGAAAGTATATAGACTGAAGTAAATCACTATTGAAATGCCATCAACATGAAGCTGCTCATTGCACTTAAGTTCCGAAATATTTAATTATGTAAATTTCCATGTCTCTTCTATAATAAATGATATCTATACTAAAAAATAAAATTGACTTTGAAAACAACTCTGTCACTTTACTAGTTCTGAGTGACTTTCAGAAAGTTATTTAATGTGACTAAGCATTTCTTTGTTGTGAAATGGTGATATACTACATACATCATTAAGTACTCTGAGAGAATTAAATGGGCTACTTTATATAAAGCAATTAGTAAAGTGTCTGGCATATAATAAAGCCTCAGTAAATGATTTTTTTTTTAATTTGGTGCATTATATTCATGGGAAAAGACTTCACTTAAGCCTGTTATTTACTGGAATTTTTTTTAGGCTAGTCAAGTGAAGCAGTGTATTTACTGTTATTTTAAATACAACTCTGACAAGCTTTCTGTTCTTTTTTTTCTTTTTTCCTTTTTTTTTAAATTTTATTTTATTTTGAGACAGGATCTCACTCTGTTGCCCAGGCTGAAGTACAGTGGTACAATCACATCTCACTATAGCCTGGACCTCCTGGACTTAGGTGATTTTCCCACCTCAGCCTCCTGAGTAGCTGGGACTACAGGGATGTACACCACCATGCCTGACTAATTTTCTGTATTTTTTCATAGAGACAGGGTTTCACCATGTTGTCCAGGGTGGTCTGGAGCTCCTGGGCACAAGTCTTCTGCCCACCTCGGCCTCACAAAGTGCTGGGATTACAGGCATGAGCCATGGCGACCAGCATTTGTTCTTATTTCTTATCTTTAGTAGTCAGAAGTAGCAAATTAGGATGGAGAATGATCATAATAGCAAATATGTGTTACATGCTTCCTATGTGCCAGACACTGCTAAGTGCTTTATATGTGTTGTTTCCTTAGAGGCAAGTATACTAATAGCAGCCAGAAGTGACACCTGATGGCAAGGGGAGAAAACACTGTAAGACCAGAGCAGTCTGAACCTTTGTATAAGGCAAGCAGATCTACCTACTCAGCCCAATGTCTGTCCCTGTATTCCAGCACTGCATAGATGAGGACATTAATAATCAAGAAAAGGTTAAATTACATTTCTGCCTTTTTGTTGTTTTATGTATAGTACATTGCAGCATTTTAAGAACAAATATGTAGACATATGTTCAACTTCTCTCTTCCCCCAGCTAAGGAAGTTAATTATAGCATGTAACCTAAGTTATTTTCTAATTTAAGAAATTAGTTTACTATATTCATTTTGTGTACATTTGAAATGTAATTGGATATCTTTTATTGTCATTTTAATAGTATAACTATTTCTGGTAGCCTATATTTTTATGGCTTAAATAGCTCTATAAACTTTAGGGTTTTTTCCAAGTCTGTGGGAGGAAAAACATACTGGTTTCCTAAACCATTTAGATCCAGACAAAATGAATATACTTGCATCTTTTAAAAATACTAAGTTTGTAAAAATCACTGGAAGAACTGGTATGGCAGCAAATAACTTTTCTTGTTTGGTGACTGACTGTCTTTCCTTGCAAACTGAGCAAATAGAATGACATGCTACTTTTTGCCAACTAGTTTATTTCCTCTTCACACTCTTCTATTGAAGATCTAGGAAAGAAATATAATGTATACTTAATAACTTTGTGAAATTTTTTGTGTGTTTTAGACTACAATTAAAAAAGTATACCCCATAAAAATATTGGTAAAATATGTAATATTATAGTTTTTTAAATGTAGGTATGCATGTAAGCATATAGCAATGCTCTGTAATTGTGGTTAAAGCTAAATGAAGAGATTATAAATGTGTTTGTTTTCTTCTTTATATTGCTCTACATTTTCCAAATTTTTTTGTATAATTATTAATTTTGTAACCAGAAAAGATTTTTTTTTTTTTTTTTTTTTTTTTTTTTAAAAAGACAGAGTTTTGCCCTGTAGCCCAGCCCAGTCTGGAGTACAGTGGCGCGATCTCGGCTCACTGCAACCTCCTCTGCCTCCTGGGTTCAAGCGATTCTCCTGCTTCGGCCTGGANACTGCAACCTCCGCCTCCTGGGTTCAAGTGATTCTCCTGCCTCAGCCTCCCAAGTAGCTGGGATTACAGGCTCCTGCCACCACGCCCAGCTATTTTTTTTTGTATTTTTAGTAGAGATGGGGTTTCATCTTGTTGGCCAGGCTGGTCTCAAACTCGACCTCAGGTGATCCACCTGCCTCAGCCTCTCAAAATGCGGATTATAGGCATGAGCCACCGCGCCCGACCCAGAAAAGCTTTTAAAATGTTATTTTTATCAATATTGTCATAAGTACTAATTCTAAAAGTTCAACAAAAATAATAGCAAAATCAGCTAATATTACTAAGCCTTTACTAGGTGTCATGGACAGTGCCAAAAATTTTATATGCATTACTTCATTTAATTTTCACTGTAGCTCTAAAGTAGGAATTATCGACTCCCTTACCATTTTCAGAAGAGAACCTGGAGGCATACCTCAGGCCTTCAACTAATCTGCCATACTTCCAGAACTTGGACTTAGGTCTGTATACTTGACAGCCTCCCATAATAACAAATATTAGATTTAAGCAGTCAAGGAGAAAAATTCCAAGTAATCTTGAAATTATAAAAGGGAAAACATCTATCTACACTTGAACTACCTGAATTTGGAAGCAGATTTGCAAATGTAATTTGATTTCTCTTCTCACTGACTATTCACTCAGATTTTATAGTGGAATTCTTTGCAAATGAAATATTCTTTGTAGGAAATTAGTTTACATTAAAATAGATTTTTTAAATGGTAGACTTGTGTTTTGTAGTGACACAATACCATTTTCCCCACAGAATGCAGACTATACCACTGGTCAGGTCTTTGATTTGTCTGAAAAGTTAGAGCAGTCAGAAGCCCAGCTGGGACGAGGGAGTTTCATGCTGGGTTTGGAAACGCATGACAGAAAATCAGAAGACAAACTTGCCAAAGCTACGAGAGACAGGTAAGAGTAAATCTGTAAGATTCTTGTTGCCCCTAACTCTTTTTCTTTCAAAATTTGCAAACAATAGTAGGATTCAGATTCCTTATGGCTCAACTTAGTTACGACTTAGAACGGTACCTGAATATTAACTTCTTGGAAACTTTAGGAGCTGTCAGACACAAGTTTTAACTTTGAAAAATTTAGGATACATCAGGTAAGAACATTAAAAGGCTTAAATCAAAGATCTAAGCAGTGTTATGGAACACTCCCAGTCACCTTTTCTAAGTTCAACTAGAAAGTGTAACAAAGAAAACCAGCCCTTCAGTGGATCTTTAAAGTGTGTGTGTGTGTGTGTGTAAGTAACTAGGATTTCTTTTTTTTTAGACAGAGTCTTGCTCTGTCACCCAGGCTGGAGTACAATGGTACAATGGTGTGATCTTGGCTCACTGCAACCTCCGCCTACTGGATGCAAGCGATTCTCTTGCCTCAGCCTCCTAGGTAACTGGGAATATAGGCACTCACCATCATGCCTGGCTAATTTTTTTGTATTTTTTGTAGAGATGGAGTTTCACCATGTTGGCCAGGCTGATCTTGAACTCCTGACCTCAGGTGATCCACCCACCTGGGCCTCCCAAAGTGCTGGGATTACAGGCACGAACCACCGCGCCCAGCCAAAATTAGGATTTCTTAAATTTATAATATTTTAATATTCAATAAAGCTTTAAATCCTAAGATATTACGGAAGTGATTGTCTCTCTCTTAAATTGTGCTTCTAAAACAGTAATTTGGTATCCCAAATTTTACTACCAAAGATTTTATTAGGAACAAATTTGGGATATGTTCTCTAATAACTTATGAAATAATTATGTGGACCTTCAGATATATAGGCTATACAAAGTTGCATAGATTAACAACATTTACTTTCACAGAAATTTGAATTTTAGGCTGGGCACAGTGGCTCACACCTGTAATCCCAGCACTTTGGGAGGCCAAGGCGGGCAGATCACCTGAGGTCAGGAGTTCAAGACCAACCTGGCCAACATGGTAAAAGCCCGTCTCTACTAAAAATACAAAAATTAGCCAGGCGTGGTGGCGGGCGCCTGTAATCCCAGCTACTCGGGAGGCCGTGGCAGGAGCATCGCCTCAACCCAGGAGGTGGAGATTGCAGTGAGCCAAGATGGCGCCATTTCACTCCAGCCTGGCCAACAAGAATGA
This sequence comes from Theropithecus gelada, assembly GCF_003255815.1. Taxonomy (NCBI): domain Eukaryota; kingdom Metazoa; phylum Chordata; class Mammalia; order Primates; family Cercopithecidae; genus Theropithecus; species Theropithecus gelada. The sequence continues at coordinate 69,331,609 of NC_037676.1, read as the reverse complement.
ACCTCTGTCTCAAAAAAAGAAAGAAGGAAAAGAAATTTGAATTGTAATGCAATAATTAGGGGCAGAAAGGAAGGGAGAACTACATTGACTTCTATACACACTTACATGTTGGTATCTATTTTAAGAACTGGTTTGGTTTATAGGGAAAAGAGGAGAAAAGGGTACCTGAAGTGTATCCTGGGATTGGAGGTCATTTTGGGTTAGCCTTATTTCACTGCCATCTACTCAGTGGGTTTTTAGAAGGTAGAGCTAGTGGCCTGCATAAAAGTTGCATTTTTCGGCTGGGCATGGTGACACATGCTTATAATACCAGCACTTTGGGAGGCCAAGGCAGGCATATTGCTTGAGCTCAAGAGTTCAAAACCAGCCTGGGCAACATGGCAAAACCCCATCTCTGCAAAAATTACAAAAAAAATTAGCTGGGCATGGTGGCACACATCTGTGGTTCTAGCTACTTAGGAGCCTGAGGCACAAGAATCACTGGAGCCTAGGAGGCAGAGGTTGCGGTGACCCATGATTGTGCCACTGCACTCCAGCCTGGGTGACAGAGTGAGACACTGTCTCCAAAAAAAAGTATTTTTCGTTGGCATTAGTTGTCATTTTAGATACTTGCTTTGAGTGTGTGTTTTGTTCCTCTGTCTTTATGTATGTAATTTATCATTTATCTACATTTATTTCTCAATGTCTTATGAAGCAAAAATTTTACTATGGCAATGTCTTCAATTATATAAGAAATAGAACAGAAGTAGTAATCAAAAGTAGAGTATTTTCCTTTTTGCAGTAGCTTTACAAGAATTGCATCTCTTCTGAATATTGATGGGGTTTTTTCATTGCTTTTTGCCTTATACTTTTTATCATTTCTAAAATCTAAGGCCTTCACCCGCTAATCTAACTTTGACTTCTAATTGTTGGAGGACAATTGCTTGTGATTATTTCAGGAAAAAAATAGTATTCTTCAAAATTATTTTTCAAATTATCCCAAGTAATAAACAAGGAATAACAGATTATAATGTAATATAATATTGGAATCAATCTCTAATTACAGGTTTGTATAATTTTACTCACCTTCTAAAACAGAACAATTGTATCAAATTTTATGTGTCATTATCTTGTGAAAGTTCTAGTAAGTAATGAAATGGTTAAAAAGACATGTGGAAAACTAATAAAATAACAAGGGAAAACTTCACATTGGGGTGGTTTGAGAAGTATGAATAAAACCAAACTCATTGGAGTTACATGGATGGATTGGGGCTGATCTTCTGTGTTTGAAATAGTTTTCAATTTATGACATCATGTGATGTGTGTTTTGTTTTCCAGCTGTAAAACTACCATAGAAGCTATCCATGGATTGATGTCTCAGGTTATTAAGGATAAACTGTTTAATCAAATTAACATCTCTTAAACGGTCTCTGAGAAGTACTTTACCTGAAAGACAGTATGAGAAAAATATTCAAGTAACACTTTAAAACCAGTTACCCAAAATCTGATTGGAAGTATAAGGTGCTCTGAAGTGTCCTAAATATTAACATCCTGTAATAAAACTCTTTAAAATGAATTGTCCTTTCATTTTTTTGTGGGAAGATTCACAATATTTTTCTAGTATCCATTATGGTTCCTGAATATGAGAGAAAATATATTTATTAGAACTTTCTATTTTTAAGAGTTTAGACTAACTAAATTAGTCAAAGAATTTCAGCATTTCACTTGCCATACTGTCAGAACCACTTTTCAATTTGTCCCTTCTTTTGACTGTCTATAAGTAAAATATAATTTAACAGTTAATTATTTTAATAATGTAACAGGAACACTTTTAATGTTCCTACAAAACATTAGCTGAGTGGTACCATAAATTATTTTCCTGAAAATCAAATATTTATTAGAGACAGCCTAGCACAGGGTATCTAGTCCTTCACATATTCATCACATACCTTTCCTGAACAGGCGACTGTTACTCTCTGGAAATACGCTAAACAAGCTGGACATGGCCACTGTCCTCACAGAACTTCTGGAGGCTAAAGCTTAATTAACAAGAACTTAAAGATACTGCTATGAGGGGAGAAATAAAGTGTGTTGGGGACTCTTGAGGAGGAATGCATATCCTCAAGAGGGGTTGGCAGAGTTGGCTTCCTGAAGGATGTGGCCTGACCATTAAGTTGAAATATGAAAGGATTAGTCAGAAAGAGTAATAGGGAGGTGATTACTATTACAGGCAGGGAGTACAGCAGTATGTAGAAGCTCAGAGGTAGAAAGCAAGAACCTAAAACCTTCAAGGAAATGAGATTCAGTTAGACTTAAGATTGGTAAGTAGAGCCAAGCATGGTGACTCACACCTGTAACCCCAGCACTTTGGGAAGCTAAGGCAGGAGAATTGCTTGAGCTCAGCAATTCGAGACCAGCCTGGGTAAATGGCAAAATGCCATCTCTACTAAAAGTACAAAAAAATACCCAGGTGTGGTAGTGCGTGCCTGTGGTGCCAACTACTTGGGAGGCTGAGGTGGGAAGACCACTTGAGCCAGTGGCAGGGATTGGGGGTGCAGTGAGCCGTGATCGCACTACTGCACTCCAGCCTGGGTGACAGTGAGACCCTGTCTCAAAAAAATAAAAGATATACATATATATGTGTATGTATATATATACATATATATGTGAGTAGGACTTGGGGAGTGACGAGAGATGACTTCAGAGGTAGGACCAGGGTAGATCCTGCGGTGGTATTCTGGAGTGTATCCTCACAGCATTAGGGAGTTAGAGAGTTTTAAACAGAGCAAAAATGTACTGTATTGTCTTTTCTAAGAGCTTCCTGTTGAGAGATTTGGCAGTAAAGCCTAGATGACAGCAAATGAGATAACCCTTGGAGAATAAAGAATGAGAAGAGGGTCCAAGACTGAATCATGAAAACATCAGATATTTAAAATGGGCAGAGGAAGAGGAGACCACACGAGCCAAGGAGTAAGAAACCTTTAAAAATGAAGTTAGGGCAGGGCACGGTGGCATGGCCCATAATACCAGCATTTTGGAAGGCTGAGGCGGGAGGGTCACTTGAGCCCAGCAGTTTAATATCAGCCTGGGCAACATAGCAAAACCATCTCTCTACAAAAAACATACAAAAATTAACCAGGCATGGTGGCATGCGCCTGTGGTCCCAGCTACTTGGGAGGCTTAAGTAGGAGGATCACCTGAGCCCAGGAAGTTGAGGTGGCAGTGAGCCATAATTGCACCTCTGCACTCCAGCCTGGGCAACAGAGTTGAGTCCCTGTCTCTAAATTAAATAAGTAAATAGGAACTTACCAGTGACTTCACATGCTACAAATGGTCAAGGAAAAGAAAACATGAGTTTTGTTAGAGTTAGCAATGAGGCAGCTTTTGGTTAAGATGCGGAAGCCAATTAATATTAATATCCAAATACTTGGTTGCTGATATATTAACATTTTGGTCTATGTCCTTTTAAAGGAGGCATCCCCCCGCCCCCAATTTCAGATAGCACAACCTGACCTCTATTTTTATGCACTTTAAAACAAAAATCATGAGCCAGGAGCGGTGGCTCATACCTTCAATCCTAGCACTTTGAGAGGCTGAGGTGGGTGGATCGCTTGAGCTCAGGAGTTCAGGACCAGCCTGGGCAACAAGGTGAAACCCTGTCTCTACAGAAAAAAAAAAAAAAAAAAAAAAAAAAAATTCTGCCCCCAAGGAACAGCCAAAATCTGCAGTTACTGCCACAGATAGATATAGCAACACCAGCATCATATTGAGTCATTCTCGGAAAACGAATTGAGGTTTCTCTCACAGACATGAATAAATGGTTAAAGTTTTGACATGAAAAAGTAAGGAGTCATTGAAGTCTCCATGAAAACATTAGCAGTTTTCATTCCAAGACTTGAATACAGTTATTCATATTTAATTTGGCATTCCACATTTAATTTGACATTGGTGAACTTATTATCTTGGAGGCTGGGCACGGTGGCTCGCGCCTGTAATCCCAGCACTTTGGGAGGCCAAGGTGGGTGGATCACTTGAGATCAGGAGTTGACTTCAAATTGACCAAGTTGACCTGACTTGAATACAGTTATTCACATTTAATTTGACAATCCACATTTAATTTGACACTGGTAAACTTATTAAGATTATCTCGGATGCTGGGTGCAGTGGCGCATGCCTGTAATCCTAACACTTTGGGAGGCCGAGGCAGGTGGATCACCTGAGGTCAGGAGTTCGAGACCAGCCTGGCCAACCTGGCGAAACCCTATTTCTACTAAAAATACAAAATTAGCCATATGTAGTGGCACATGCCTGTAGTCCCAGCTACTCGGGAGGCTGAGGCAGGAGAGTGCTTGAATCCAGAGGTGGAGGGTACAGTGAGCAGAGATCGTGCCACCGCACTCCAGCCTAGATGACAGAGTGAGACATCTCAAAAAAAAAAAAAAAAATTATCCTGCTGGGATGAAAAATACCTATGCTTACAACAGAGAATTACCAGGGAAAGAAAGCTTTTCAGTCCTAATTTCATTGGATTCATTTTGAGAAGTGTCAGTATTTCAGTAATGATACCTTGGTTGGAAGTAACTACAAAACAAAACAAAAGTCACTTTAAAAGAATATATTGGCTCATTGTAAAAAAAAAGATTCTGACTTCACTCTGATTGATCTAACGGGTCATGAGCCCACCTTTGGGATTACATATCGCAACTGCTGAGATAATTAAGGGCTACTTCTAGAGTAGGGACAATAAACCAAAATGAACAAGCAGTGGGTCAATTGATGCCACAGACACAACCACCAATGTCCCCTCAAGCAACCAACCAGCCCAGGCAATACCAGCCCCAGAATGAGGCAATTGCATTTTATTTAATGTAGCTACTTTACTAAAGAAATCCTTTACAAATATTTTTAAGCACTTCTTTACATTTTAATCTATTTTCATGATTACTTTTGGTATTAGTGTTCCAGTTTATAACATTGAGCTTTTAGGAAATCAGGGTTCAATTTGCAGCCATCATTTAGAAACTAAGTTGGGTTTGACTAAACTAAGTTGGGGTTGCCTTCTCCTGCAAAGTATTATCTTACAGCCTTGACCTACTCCAAGCTGAAAAGGTCATTTTTCCCAAGTGAAGTCTGTTTTTTGTTCAGTTTCAAATTTTTCAGAGGTAATTTCCAAAGCTCTTTGGTAATAATATACAGGAAATGTCAATTATCATAAAAAATCCCAATGTCCAAGTAATAAAATGAGTCACAGCAGAACTAGAAGCCCAGGCTGGAGCAGAGATGGAGTGAGAAGTCACTGGATATGGAATGGGGATTGGAGCCAGTTAAGGAGGACAGTGAGATACCAGAATTGAGGGTGTTCCAAATTTTCCAGCTTGTTTTAATATCTCAAGGTCCTAGTTCCAAAAAGTGAACAAAATGACCTTATATATATTGTTGACATGTACAATATACCTGTAGTACCACTTTTATGGTACACTGTCCAATTATATGAGTACTTCAATCTGCATGTTTTATTTATTGATTAACAACACACCACACAAGTACTGCCAAGAACAAAAAAGCCAATAGGGGAAGAATAGCCATTTGCGCTCCATTGTTCTTAATTTGAAAAATAAGCTTTGAGACCAAACATCATGTGCTCTGTTAGACGGATCAAGTCTGAAGATTGTTGTCACAAATTAGTATGACTACCTAGTATTCAGGACTTTGAAAAATCACTGCATTGCACAATAGAATAAACCGCCCCACAGAGCATCCACTTAAAAATAAACACAGAAGAGAGCAGGAGCATAAGGAACTTTACAGTGAATTGGAGAAACTGTTGGAGGGTTGGAGTGCTGCATATTGCAGAGTTTCAAAGTTTCCAAAAACTGTTCTGTGAGTGATGAGGTACAGATGCATAAGTCATGCATGCAGAGAAGAGTTCATTTATATTACTAAGTCTGCACTGTATCCACATGTAGCTGAGTAAAGGCAACTGAACACAGACTGTTAAGTATCCAAGGTTTCTGTATTTATGGATTGTTTTAACTATAACTTAATATACCTATATGGTGAGTAATTTTTTTTTGTTCTGGTTTTGAAGACAGGAAGATATACTACACAGAATGACAGCTTTTATTTTTGCTCATTCTTATATAATTGTTTAAATTATAATGAGATCATAATGTCATTCACTGTTTAATAATCAATGTCTCTATGCCATTGTATTCATAAAATACTTGTTAGAAAATTGAAAGTATAGTTGTGTGTTCTCTCATTTTGGCCTATTTTCAATACAAGCTCCAACAGCAAATAAATTTACTTTCTTGGGGCGAAAATTCTAGTTTAAGTAACTACTTCTGAGATAATCAGTCTGAGATAATCAGGTTTCTAAAGGTTTCTAAACTTTTTATCCATATACTACCAGAAGAAATACCATTTATCTTTGTAAACATAAAGTTATAATCTACTTTAGAAATCTAATAACACGAAACTCATGTCAACTGTGACCAGATTGGCATACTTAAACTTTTGATCTCAGAAAAAATATTACAAAAATACAATCAGGAACTCTATCATTTCAGGTCATTTGGGAGGAAACAGCCAAAATCATAGCTTGATAACCAACACCAATGATTAATTGCTTTTTCAACATGTGGATTATCTTGGTGCCAAAAATTATAGAACAACTGCTTAACAAATTGGAGAGTCCCTGATGTCAATGCTCATATTTTCTTTGGATTATACTAAGCAATTATGCTAAAGTTTCTAATGACTGAGTAAAATGGTATTTGTGCCTTGGGCACGTTTTGATGAACTACAGTTGTACTTTTCAAAACCTAAGAGGCACATGCTTTAAAAAGTATATTGACTATAATAAATCTCTGTTTAAACTTTATATTCGATTTCAGAGGATTATTATAAGTACCTATTGTAAAACTATAAATATGTTTACCATTGATAGTTGTTACTTTAAACTACTTACCTTCCTGAAAAATCAGTTGGTATAAATTCATCTCCAAATAAATGTTTAACTTACATGATTCATTTTTGTTCCTAGCACTTGCTACTTCATACTCCATCCTTATATTCAGTTGAACTTATTCTATGTATCATTGATGTTACTAAATAAGTCCTTTAAAACACATATAGAATTAGCTTTAACTTTTTACTTCAACTCCTATATAATCCATCTCTCATTTCTTGCATATCTTTTCAGTATAATTGAAGCTCTCTTAAGGTTCTGGGCTTAGAAAATAAAGTAACACGGCCGGGCGCGGTGGCTCAAGCCTGTAATCCCAGCACTTTGGGAGGCCGAGGCGGGTGGATCACGAGGTCAGGAGATCGAGACCATCCTGGCTAACATGGTGAAACCCCGTCTCTACTAAAAATACAAAAAACTAGCCGGGCGTGGTGGCGGGCGCCTGTAGTCCCAGCTACTCGGAGGCTGAGGCGGGAGAATGGCGTGAACCCGGGAGGCGGAGCTTGCAGTGAGCCGAGATCGCGCCACTGCACTCCAGCCTGGGCGACAGAGCGAGACTCCATCTCAAAAAAAAAAAAAAAGAAAATAAAGTAACACAAATTAGGTGAAAAAATTAATATGCAATTTTGTTTGTTTGTTTGTTTTGAGATGGAGTTTCACTCTTGTTGCCCAGGCTGGAGTGCAATGGCACAATCTCGGCTCACTGCAACCTCCGCCTCCCGGGTTCAAGCAATTCTCCTGCCTCAGACTCCCGAGTAGCTGGGATTATAAGCATGCACCACTATGCCCGGCTAATTTTGTATTTTTAGTAGAGACAGGGTTTCTCCATGTTGGTCAGATTGGTCTTGAACTGCCGACCTCAGGTGATCCGCCCACCTTGGCCTCCCAAAGTGCTGGGATTACAGGCGTGAGCCACCATGCCTGGACAGAAATTAGTATGTGATCTTATATGTGAGGACACATCATCTTAAATAAGTACAGCCATCTGAAATGTTCTGTATCAGCACCCTAGGAAAGAGGGTAAAAGTAAGAGTTGGGGATGGGAGAGAAACAGAGAGACAGAGAGAGGGGGGAGGAGGAGGAGGAGAGGAAGGAAGGAAGGAAGGAAGGAAGGGAGGGAGGGAGGGAGGGAAGGAAGGAAGGAAGGAAAAAAAAAAGAAGGAAAGGGAAGGAAGGAAGGAAGGAAGAAAAAAAAGAAAAGAAAAAGAAAGAAGGAAAGGGAAGGAAGGAAGGAAGGGAGAGAGGGCGGAAAAGAAAAAAGTGAAATGTTCTGTAGCTTCAAGAAAGTTACCTTGATAGGCCACTGATGTCAGAATTACAAATGAACACCACTTTTTAGGGAAGATTATGCTGTCTAACTAGTCTTAATATTTAAGGTAAACACTACATTACTTAAAACTATGGAATGTTGAAATGGTAATTCATATAGACAGACATCAACATTATAGACTTCTAGTTATTCCAAGATCTGAAAATAACACATGCTTTACCTACACCAAAGAGCAAAACTAAAACAACAGCTATATTGAATCTGACAATTTGGAACACAAGTTGAAATTATATTTCCAAGTTCTCAAGACCCTCCTGCTTAGATTTCTAAGGGCATCCTTAATACTATTAATTACATTAATATCACACTACAAAAACAGTATTTTTTCATCTTATAAAGTAGCAATTGCTCTCTCCTTCAAACTGTAAATATAATACATATAATAAAGTTAGTTTTTTCCTGTTAACAAAAGGAAAATTTACATTCTGCCTTATGAGTTAAATACTGTGACATATTAATACCAAAATCCAAATTTCTCACTGTGACCAAAAGGCCCTTTACATCTGATTCCTACTTTCCTCTCACCCATTCTCGCACTCCTTCACTATCTTCCACCCACACTGTCCTCTGGGTCCTTATGCTCACCCAGCTCTTCCCCACTCCAGACTTTACAGTGGCTGCTTTCTGGACCTGGAACACTTCCTTGCAGGCTCTCACACACTTGGCTCCTCATTCTTGTCTCAGTTCAAATGCCCATCTCCCTCATCTCAAGGAAATACTTTTCTCCTTCCCTTCTTCCTCCCTACCCCAGTTACACAATTTCATTACACTCTATTTCTTTCTTTCACAGAATTTACTGCAATCTGAAATTATTTGGGTGCTTGATTTATTAGTCTGTTTCCCCTTTCTAGAATGTAAGCTCCAGAGGGTGGGGACTTGGTCTAACTCACCTTTGTATCCCCAGCACCTTAAGCAGTGGCACCTGGCAGTCAACCCATAAATATCTGTTCAGAAAAAAAATAAACTTACTGCACATATTTTATTTGCTTTTCAGAAACATCAACAATATATTGCATTTTTAGAGGAGGAAATTAAATGTGTCCATATTTGTTTGTTTTTTGTTTGTTTGTTTTTGCTTTGAGACAGAGTCTTGCTCTGTTGCCCAGGATGGAATGCAGTGGCGCGACCTCAGCTCACTGCAAGCTCTGTCTCCCAGGTTCACACCATTCTCCTGCCTCAGCCTCCCCAGCAGCTGGGACTACAGGCGCACACCGCCACGCCTGGCTAATTTTTTTGTATTTTTAGTAGAGATGGGGTTTCACCATGTTAGCCAGGATGGTCTCAATCTCCTGACCTCATAATCCACCCCCCTCTGCCTCCCAAAGTGCTGGGATTACAGGCGTGAGCCACCGCACCCGGCCTGGTGCCCACACTTAAAGTGACTTTATTTTTTTAGAGATGGGGTCTTGCTATGTTGCCCAGACTGGGGTGCAGTAGCTATTCACAGGCACAATCATAGTGTACTGCAGCCTCAAACTCCTGGGCTCAAGCAATCTTCCTGCCTCAGCCTCCCAAGTAGCTGGGTCTACAGGCATGCACTACTGTGACTTTTGTTACACTGTGAGATCATTATAAAAATGAATACCTTTTCCCAAAACTTCTTAAGAGGTTTAAAGTAGGTGTGAAAAAAAGCTTTATTCTATAAAGGATCACTACTGCAGAAATATATAAAAGGACACACAATAGTAAAAAACACCAGCCACTTACAAAAACAAGCATGAAGGAGTGGAACTCTTTTCAAATGAGCTTACCTCAAAAAGCAAACAGGAACCAAAAAGCGAAGCAATTAAATAGAGGTATACAGATATATAACATGTTTTCACTTATTTTAAGTTATTTTGAAAGATATGAGGATAGAGTATATTACATTGCTGAGTTTCGCTCTTAGCCCCTATCCATCACGAACTAATTAAACTTTTGCTGAACTTATTATTGGCCTGATAAACTTAAGCAAAGTCTTGAATCTCCAGAGGTTTCCCATCTCTGGTACAAAAGACAATTTTTTTTGAAATTCCTAAAACATAAGCAGGGAACTGCTCCTGAAACGTAACCCAAACTTTTTCTAAAATTGTAAGTGTATGTCTTGCAAAATGCTACCTGAAAACTCAAACTAAAATTTTAGACTCTGTTGACAATAAATGTTTCAGAAATTGAGATAAAACATTACTTAAATTAGAATGCTAGTGGCAATGTTTACAAAATAATTTTCAGAAAACTTCTTTTCACTTTAAGGTAAAATCTTTTTACTTTAAGGTATAATATTAAATGTGTCTTTAGGCTGGGTGCAGTGGCTCATGCCTGTAATCCCAGCACTTTAGGAGGCCGAGGCAGGTAGATTGCTTGAACCCAGGGGTTCAAGACTAGCCTGAGCAACATGGTAAAATCTCGTCTCTATAAAAAATACAAAAATTAGCCAGGCATTGCAGCACACCTATAGTCCCAGCTACTCGGGAGGCTGAGGTGAGCCATCTCTTGAGCCCGGAGGGTCGAGGCTGCAGTAAGCTGTGACCCTACCACTGAACTCTAGCCTGAGTGACAGAATAAGACCCTATCTCGAAAAAAAAAAAATGTGTCTTTAAGGTAATGAAACTGATTTTCAGCTGAGATCCTTAATTTATAGCCACATCTCACATGTTATATTTATTTCAATTTGATCCTCTAGTGAAGAGTGCAAGTGAACCATTTTAGAAAAGAGTCTACTAAACATAATAGAACTAATAGAACTAATACTAAACATAATAGAACTGTAAAAATAGAACTTGAGAAAATCTTTGTGTATTAAAATTAATATAACTTTTAAAAACAGAACTTCACAAAGTCTTTAAAAATAGAATTTCACAAAGTCCTTTCACATCTGTTCTTAGTTAATAATGGGGACATGAAGAGAAAACTAGATTTGAAAGTCATGCTGATATTAAGTGGACACGGTTTGACTAGTATTAATATGTGAGAGTACTGGAGATGGCTCTCAGGCTCTACATCTGTAGCAGGGTGAACTGTGGGCAAGACAGGAACTAGAGGAAGTCTATCAGATTTGTGAAGGATGGAAATTAGTTCAGTTTTGACAGCTTGAGTTTTCAATGCCTCCAGGACATTTATATCCAGGTGGAATCAATGTCTAGCAGCCAGTTGGAGGCATAGGTCTGGAACACAGAAGAAATGCTATGGATTGTTTTATATATAACCTATGTAATAATCATTTATATTTATAACATACATTATATAATAAATTTTATAAATCAGTTACTAAATTATTTTTTTAAAATCACTTATTATTAGGGCTCATATTGTGTACATCATGGCCTTGGAAGGCTCCTAGTATCTTCTACAGAAGCTCCCAATGAAATGATCATCTCCAGGTTACAGGATACCTTGAATAGAGACTGCTTCATCCATAATCAGAAGGGTTTTGTTTGTATTCATTCTACAGCTTGCAGCTTCTGATAGATAGATAGATAGATAGATAGATAGATAGATAGATAGATAGATCGATCGATCAATAGATACTTGTTTAACTAAGCTTCCTGTAGTCATTTTCTTTTCTCTCCTCTGAGTTTCCTTTTGAAATGTCCTATAAAAATGGGAATGATGTCCCAATTTTCTGATTTAACCTCTACTTAAGGGAATTTTCCATTGTTCCTGTTAGGTATTTATTGCTATATAACAAATTACAAAACTCAGTAGATTAAAATAACACATATTGCTTCACAGATTTTGTAGGTCAGGGATCTAGGTCCTCTGCTTCAGAGTCTCTCTCACAATGCTGCTATCAAGGTGTTGGCTACAGATGAGATCTCATCTGAAAGCTCAGCTTCCTAGCTCAGATGGTATTTGTTGGCATTTAGTTTCTCATCGGATTGACAGTCTCAGTTCCTCACTAGCTATTGGCTAGAGACTATGCTTAGATCCTTGCCATATGCGCTCTCCTAAATGACAACTTGTTTTATCAAAGACTGCAAACCCAAAATGTAATAAAGTCTGCTAACAATACAGAAGTTATAATCTTTTGTAACCTAATCACAGAAAGAAAGTCTATCAGCTTTGCCTTATTCTATGGGCTAGAACAGGTCAGTAGGTCTAGTCCACATTCCAGAAGAAAGGATCACACAAGGGCCTGCATATCAGGAGGTGAGATCACTGAGGCCATCTTAGAAGTCTGCCTACCATATAACTAATATTTACCAATCTACAAGATCAAGACAAAAAGAGGCATTAACAAAAATGCCAACTTTTCTGGATGGAGTTATGTGATGTTGCGCGGGTCTGGGCCCTTTAACTTCCTGGTTTCTCAGTGAAAGATGACTAATCATTAAAGCTAGTGTGCTGTATGTACTCTGGAAGGTAAGGAAATACATATGGGCTACAAAGAAAAATATATGAAATATAAAGTATGTTTCCATCAAGGTTTCTTGGAAACTCTAGTCGAGGCTTTTATAAAGTGCTTTTAAGCATCATTCTTCCAAAAGTACCTTTTAAAATGATTCTCAAGGCTTCACAATATACATACATTTTTTACAAATACATATTTCCCAACATCTGTAAAAGTGTAAATCTTAAGAGTATTTTATGCTGAACTTACAAATTTGGTACTGAAGATAAGTATTTCTTGTAGTCTGCCAAATTTCTGCCACAATGGAAAATATGCAGATGATTGTTTAACATTCTGTGCCATCAGACAGGAATTATATTTCACATCTTTTTTTTTTTTTTTGAGACGGAGTCTTGTTCTGTTGTCAGGCTGGAGTACAGTGGCGCGATCTCAGCTCACTGCAACCTCTGCCTCCCAGGTTCAAGCAATTCTCCTGCCTCAGCCTCCTGAGCAGCTAGGACTACAGGTGGGTGCCACCACACCCGGCCAATTTTTGTATTTTTAATAGAGACGGGGTTTCACCACGTTGACCAGGATGGTCTCGATCTGCTGACCTCATGATCCGCCCACCTTGGTCTCCCAAAGTCCTGGGATTACAGGCGTGAGCCACCGCACCTGGCCTATATTTCACATCTTAATGAGAAAATACCTTCTCTTAACTTGTTGCATCAAAAAAATAATTAGTAATTCGGCTGGGCGCGGTGGCTCACACCTGTAATCCCAGCACTTTGGGAGGCTGAGGCAGGTGGATCATGAGGTCAGGAGTTCAAGACCAGCCTGGCCAATATGGTGAAACCCTGTCTCTACTAAAAATATAAAAAATTAGCCGGGTGTGGTGGCGCACACCTGTTCTCCCAGCTACTTGGGAGGCTGAGGCAGGAGAATTGCTTGAACCCAGGAGGTAGAAGTTGCAGTGAGCCGAGATCATGCCACTGCACTCCAGCCTGGGCAACAGAGTGAGACTCTGTCTCGAAAAATAAAAAAAAAAGAAAAGAAAAGAAAAAGAAAAATCAGTAATTCAAACCATTGTAACTACCAGCAGTCACATTTTCAATTCCATGAACAGTGGAATGCAAAATAAATTTTCAGAGTGTAATTTTATCATTTAAAAAAATCTTATTGCTAAAAATAGGAGGGAAAAATCATGATTCTATCACCAAGAAACAATCACTATTAAACATTTTGGTATGTATCTATATGTATATCCTTTTAGACTATTAAATATGTTTTATTTAAATGTTATTTAATTTAAATATGTTAAATGTGTTAAATAATATTACCGCAAATGAGATAATACTCCATTTTATAATGATATATGCAATTGTTCCAAAATGAAGATTTCCAGAGCAACTGATTTTCAATGAGGCATTGCTAAACAAGGCTCCTAGCAAAGTAATGCTAGCAGCAGGTTGACCAAGTGCTACACAGAGCAATGGACCAGCCCTGCATCATTGTTAAATGATGAAGGGGATAAAGCTGTTATCCCCAAAGGAATGAACTACAAAACAGATAATTGGGGGGACATCTAATTCGTGCCCCTCTAGTAGTGTTTTAGCCGTATTACGTTGATCATGCTTTTATTTCCTTTTTTTTTTTTTTTTGAGACAGAGTCTCGCTCTGTTGCCCAGGCTAGAGTGCAATGGCACAATCTTGGCTCACCGCAACCTCTGCCTCCTGGGTTCAAGCAACTCTCCTGCCTCAGCCTCCCGAGTAGCTGGGATCACAGCCACACGCCACCACAACCGGCCACCCTTTGTATTTTTAGTAGAGACGGAGTTTCACCATGTTGGTCAGGCTGGTCTCAAACTCCTGACTTCGTGATCCGCCCGCCTTAGCCTCCCAAAGTGCTGGGATTACAGGCGTGAGCCACTATGCCCAGCCATTCTTTTATTTCTTAACCTTTTTATTCTGTTAGGTACCCCCTCCTTAAACTCCCTCCCCCGGTGTCTGAATCTGAATTATGAGTTTCTGAATCACTGAATTATTGTGCTTCTCAGGACAAATCTCACCTCTGATGATTCTTTCCATACCATCTTTACTAGCTTTTCTTCCCTCTTTTATCCAAACTAGTTGGCATAGCTACTAACCCACTATTTCGCTTTCCTTGTTTTCTCCCTCACTACCATTTATGGCCTCATGGTTTAAATAATCAGCTTTATATTGGAGACTATTAAAACCTTTCTCACCTCACACTTAAAGTATGTAAACCAAACTCGTCCACTTCCCCTCAAATTACTCACCATCTCTCCTCTTTCCCCAGTATTGTTCCTTTATCATAGCTAACATCTGGGAATTATCTTCAACTTCTCCCCTCCCTTTATCCTACCCAGTCTCTATTAAATCATGCTTCGAAATATCTCCTAAAGTTTTTCATTCCTTTCCACTTTCTTTGCCTTCACTCCAACCCAGGCCAAGATTGCTTTCACAACTGGACTTAAGCGAAAATATCCTGAATGGGGTTAGGGCTCCTTTGCCCCCATTCCCCCACCTTCCTAGGATACTCTCATTGTAATGGTCAGGGGGATAAAATGAAAAGGGAACTGGGCTTAAAATCAGGAGGCCAAGAAGTTCCCTCTCTGCCACCCCAGGTGTGACCTTGAGCATGTTTCTTTCTTCTTTTGAGCCCTGGGAATTTCCTTATCTGCAAAATGGCAATTTGGACTACCTCATGGGCTCTAAGCTGCCTTGCAATTCTAACAATCTTCTACTCTGACACTTCTTTGCTCAAAGAAAGGCAATGACAATCTTTTTCTCACCAGAATCACAGCTGGTACTCAATGTGTTCCAGCTTGCATTGTCCCTTACATCCAGACTGCTCACCATATCCCTAATAAGCCCCGGGCTTTCCACTATAAATGTCAGTTCCCTGTACTATTGTTCTTCTTCTGCAATTAAATTATTTTTTTTACAAGCATTTATGGAGTAACTATTAATGTACAAGACACTTTGCTAGGTCCTGGAAATGGCGAGGTAAACCACATAATCCTTGCCCTCAAAGAATTTACCATCTCATTGGAGATGTGGCTAAGTAGGTAACATATAATATTGTATTACGTGCTATGCTGAAAAAAGTAATACATCTCAGCTGTTTCAGGGGAAGAATGGGCATCACTTAACAAAATGGGATACCCAGGAAGACTTCGGAAAGGCTGCACTAATTCCAAACTGAGTCTTTAAATCTTAAAAGGAAAAATAAGACTGAAGGAGGTGACAAAATGTGTGCTATGTCTTCCTTGAAGGGCAGAGAAGAGAGAGGAATTATTATTTTTTTTATTATTAAGAACAGGGTATACTGAAAAACACTGGAGTATAGAGGGCAGGTGGCAAGCGGTGAGGTTGGTCATGATGAATAGCCCTCAATGTCACCCTAAGGAATTTGAGGTTTCACCGAGGAAAGGATGGAGTACAGGCTGTATTCTGAATCAGATAATTCCTTTCCTGGTCTGTTATTGGGAAAAGGTGGTTGTTGGGCACTGAAACGGTCAAAGCCGATGGCAGGATAATCCGGTAGGGGGAAATGGTAGTCTGCCAAAAATTGTTCCGGCTACTAATTGGTCCACTAAAACAATACGGTGACCGATGCCTCACGGCCTCTTCAAGCTAACAGGACTCTAGTCGGAGTCCGCCTACTGGCCACCGTCAGTGCCCATTAGCGCCCGGCCGCCGTGTCACAGAGAGCAGGACGCACCGGGGAGGGAGCTGCCTGCGACGTCGCGAGATTTCTCGTGAGTGGCGCTTGGACAGAGCGTCTGGTCGCCCAGCAACCGCCGCTGGTCTGCGTAGAGACCCGGCGCTGGCGAAACCTACCAAACCGGAGTTACCGACCCGACTGTCCCGCGAGCGGTGAGCTGCCCGCGGGGAATAAGCGTGGGGACCGAGGAAATCCTAGAACCATGTTTCTCAAACTTGCCTGCCAGTAAGACTTTCTGGGACATTTGTTAAAATGCAGATCCTTGGGCCCTATCTTTAGACATACAGAATTTCCAGAAAAAATGGTCTGGAAGTCTGTTTTTAACAAATGGTTACCTGGCAAGATTGGGAAACAGCTCTAGAGGAGGGAGTCACAGGTGAAGGGGTGGTCGCGGGGCTGAGGAAGCAGCCCGGTGGGCGTGGAGCTGAGTTTGAAAGGGTTTTGAAAAGCCTAAGGGCTGGAGCCAGTGATTTAGAGCATCTGGAAGCCACTGAACCTGTGGCCTAAGTGGAAGTATAGATATTAACAGAATTCAGAAAACGTTGTCCACTGCCTCTAGCCTGTGGGAATTCCAGCAGATGAAAGACAAGGGGTTCGTTAAAATGGATTCCACCCATGTAAGAAACCTACACAGGTACCCCCCGAACCGAAAAGGTGGAAAACAACAATAACAACAACAGGAACAAACAAAAAAACAAACAACAACAACAACAACAAAAAGCTAACAATAAAATGGATTCCTAGAGCCTGTAAAGAAGCTCTAAGCCGTTCCCACCGGTGGCCTGGGAGAGAGAGATCTAGCAAGAGGAGTCCCAAAGTAACAAGAGATACCTAGAGGGTGGAAAGTAGGCAAAAGCAGTTTCTCAAACTTTAGAACACAATTAATCTCTTTTAAAAGAAAACCAAAGACACTTCACAAGTGCTGACATTATTTTTATTATAATGTTCTAAAATGTATCCAAATCCACTCTAGGTTCAGTTTAAACTCCTGAAGTTTTTAATTTTCTAAAAACAATAAAACTACCAGTACAGTTTAAATTAATATTGTTTTTAACAAGATGAATGGTGGTGTTTTGATGAAACTAAATTCTCTCTTATGGACTGCTACAGTGCAAATTCTTTTGAGTTAACAGTCTATTATTTTGTGTTGTGGGTTGATTCAGTTCTCTCCTTTTCCATATTCAAGCTAGAAAATTTTCCTATAGCTTACTGATGAGGTCCATTAACCTTCCCTTGGTTTAGTAACTACTTCGCTTACATACAAAGTTTGCCTCTGTCCTTTTCCAAAATTATCTAAGGTCATTAATTTTTATCTATGTGAACACCAATTTATACACTGAAATCTACAGACAGAATCCATTTCTAAAGTGAAAGTATTAAGAATATGTCATTTCAAAATATGCTGCTCTGGCATATTGACTATATTTAGTTAAAAGCACTTGAAAAATGACTGGGCATAGTGGCTCACACCTGTAATCGTAGCACTTTGGGAGACTAAGGCGGGCGGATCACTTGAGATCAGGAGTTCCAGACCAGCCTGGCCAACATGGCGAAACCCTGTCTCTACTAAAAATAAAAAATTAGCCAGGCGTGGTGGTGCATGCCTGTCATCCCAGCTGCTTGAGAGACTGAGGCAGGAGAATCGCTTGAACCCAGGAGGCAGAGGTTGCAGTGTGCCAAAATCGCACCACTGCACTCCAGCCTAAGCAACAGACCAAGACTCCATCTCAGGAAAAAATAAAGAAAAGCACTTGAAAAATGACAGGTAGGCCGGGCGCGGTGGCTCAAGCCTGTAATCCCAGCACTTTGGGAGGCCGAGACGGGCGGATCACGAGGTCAGGAGATCGAGACCATCCTGGCTAACACAGTGAAACCCCGGCTCTACTAAAAAATACAAAAAACTAGCCGGGCGAGGTGGTGGGCGCCTGTAGTCCCAGCTACTCGGGAGGCTGAGGCAGGAGAATGGCGTAAACCCGGGAGGCGGAGCTTGCAGTGAGCTGAGATCCGGCCACTGCACTCCAGCCTGGGCGACAGAGTGAGACTCCGTCTCAAAAAAAAAAAAAAAGTAAAGAAAAATGACAGGTAAAAGATGAGTGCTCTGACTTTTATTCTGTTTTTTTTTTTTTTGCTTTTTTGTTTTGAGACAGGGTCATGCTCTGTTTGGCAGGCTGAAGTGCAGTGGCGCAATCACAGCTCACCACAGCCTTGACTTCCCAGGCTCAAGCAATCCTCCTCCCTCAACCTCCCAAACAGCTGGGACCACAGGCATGTACCACCATGCCTGGCTCATTTATTTTTTGTAGAGACAGGGGTCTCGCCATGTTGCTCAGGCTGGTCTCGAGCTCCTGGGCTCAAGCAATCCTCCTGCCTCAGCCTCCCAAAGTGCTGGGACTACAGGTGTGAGCCACCACACCCTGTCTGTTCTGTTTCTTAAAAGCAGGAAAAGAAATTTTTATATGAACGATTTCCTCCCTATACTAGAAAGTATCATTCTTACCATCAAGGACTGGAAGCTGAAGCCAAGGAAAAGCTGTATAAACAAACGTTTTTACAAGAACCCTTCACCAATCAACTACCCTAGCCCTAACCCAAGCTCCTTTACCTTGTCACATTTTCTTTTTTATTTTTTTTGAGACGGAGTTTCGCTCTTGTTGCCCAGGCTGGAGTGCAATGGCACAATCTTGGCTCACCACAACCTCTGCCTCCCGGGTGCAAGCGATTCTTCTGCCTCAGCCTCCCGAGTAGCTGGGATTACAGGCATATGCCACCATGCCTGGCTAAGTTTTTTGTATATTTAGTAGAGACGGGGTTTCATCATATCGGTCAGGCTGGTCTCAAATTCCTGACCTCAGGTGATCCACCCACCTCAGCCTCCCAAAGTGCTGGGATTACAATCATGAGCCACCGTGCCCGGCCACATTTTCACAATTTACTATGCTCTTAATTTTTTCTTTTCTTTTCTTTCTTTTTTTTTTTTTGAGACAGAGTCTCACTCTGTTGCCCAGGCTGGAGTGTAGTGGTGCGATCTGGGCTCACTGCCACCTCTGCCTCCCAGGTTCAAGCGATTCTCCTGCCTCAGCCTCCTGAGTAGCTGGGATTATAGGCATGTGCCACCACCACCAGCTAATTTTTATATTTTTAGTACAGATGGGGTGTCACCATGTTGTCCAGGCTGGTCTCGAACTCCTGACCTCAAGTGATCTGCCCACCTCGGCCTCCGAAAGTGCTGGGATTACAGGCATGAGCCACTGCACCTGGCCTACTATCCTTTTTCTAACTTAGTATGCAAGTATACAACTCTGCATATTTGAGTCTTCATTTCTTATGAAGGTTCCCATGCCACATTAAACTTGTATTAACTAAATTTGCTTGCTTTTCTCCTCTTGATCTGCTATATGTCAATTTAATTATTAGGCTCAGCCACAAAACAAACAAACAAACAAACAAAAAACCCTAAAATGGAAGAGGTAAAATTTTGCCTTCCCTACAATAGCATGGCCATTCATGAGGTTTCGGGTGATCCAAATTTTCTCTGTTTTAGCCAAAGTTAGAAAACAGAGCCTGAAGTAAAAACTCATGTGATAGGCTGGGCATGATGGCTTACACCTGTAATCCCAGCACTTTGAAAAGCCAAAGCAGGAGGATCACTTGAACCCAGAAGTTTGAGACCAGCCTGGGCAACATAATAAGACCCTGTCTGTAAAAAAAGAAAAGAAATATCCTCTTATTAAGCTTAGATGAAAAAATTCCTGGCAAGGCATGGTGGCTCATTCCTATAATCTTGGCACTTTGGGAGGCTGAGGTGGGAGGATAGCTTGAGGCCACGTGTTTGAGACCAGCCTGGGCAACATAGTAAGACCCTGTCTCTACAAAAATAAAAAAATAAAAAATAAAAAAATTAGCTGAGGATGGTGTTATACACCTATAGTCCCAGCTGCTCAGGAGGCTGAGGTGGGAGAAACACGTGAGCCCAGGAGTTTGACACTGCAGTGAGCTATAATCACACCACTGCACTCAAGCCTTGGCAAGAGTAAACCCCTATTGTACAAAATAATAATAATAATAATAATAATAATAATAAAATCCTAAATAAAACATTAGCAAACTTAATTTGCATATATATGTTATTCTGACTAAGTTTGGTTTATCCCTGGAATGCAAAAAGATTTAACATTAGAAGTCTACCAGCCTGGGTAACATGGTACAACCCTGTCTCTACAAAAAATACAAAAATTAGGCCGGGTGCGGTGGCTCACGCCTGTAATCCCAGCACTTTGGGAGACTGAGGCGGGCAGATCACAAGGTCAGGAGATTGAGACCATCCTGGCTAACACGGTGAAACCCCATTCCCTACTAAAACAATACAAAAAAATTAGCTGGGCGTGGTGACAGGCGCCTGTAGTCCCAGCTACTCAGGAGGCTGAGGCAGGAGAATGGCGTGAACCCGGGAGGGGGAGCTTGCAGTGAGCCAAGATGCGCCACTGCAGTCCAGCCTGGGTGACAGAACAAGACTCCGTCTAAAAAAAATAAATAAAATAAAATAAGCTGGCATGGTGGCATGAGCCTGTAGGGCATGAGCTACTCGGGAGGCTGAGGTGGGAGGATTGCTTGAGCCCAGGAGGCAGAGGTTGCTGTGAGCCGAGATTGTGCCACTGTACTCCAGCCTGAGTGACAGAGCGAGACCCTTTCATGCACACACACATACAAAAAGAACCATTAGAAGTCTATTAATGTATTTCACCACATCTCCTAAGGCAAAAGAAAAACATTTCATAACCATCAACCTTCATTCATGAGTTTAAAAAATACTTTACAAACTATGAATATAAAAGCACTTTCTTAATCTGAATATGGCTATCTTTTTTTTTTTTTTTTTTTTTGAGACAGAGTCTTGGTCTGTCACCAGGCTGGAGTGCAGTGGCGCGATCTCAGCTCACTGCAACCTCCTCCTCCCGGGTTCAAGTGATTCTCCTGCCTCAGCCTCCTGAGTAGCTGGGACTACAGCGCACACCACCATGTCCAGCTAATTTTTTTGTATTTTTAGTAGAGACGGGGTTTCACCATTTTGGCCAGGATAGTCTCAATCTCTTGACCTCGTGATCTGCCCACCTCAGCCTCCCAAAGTGCTGGGATTACATGCGTAAGCCATGGTGCCCATGCTATCTTAAAAAAAAAAACAAAACTTACAGCAAATATCATACTAAAAAAAAAAAACTTACAGCAAATATCATACTTAGTGGTGAAATGTTGCAAGTATTTCTTTTGAGATCAGCAATAAGACAAGTGCATGTGCCCTCATCGCTTCTACTCAACCTTGTTCCTAGAGGTCCTAGCAAGTGCAATAACACAATAAAAAAAAAAAAAAAAGATAAAAGGTTTGGGAAGTAGTAGACTGTTACTCATATATAATCTGATTGTCTACATGGAAAACACAAAGACTCTATAAAATAAAATTAATGTGTCCTTACCAGTGTTGCTGGATATAAAATCAGTATTTTAAAAATACTGTGTTTCTATACAGTAGCTACAAACAGAAAATATAATTTCTAAAAGAATAGCATTTGCAATATCAACAAAAATACATGATCCCAATAACTCAAAAATAAAAACTTGAGCTGGGCATGGTGGCTCATGCCTGCAATCTCAACAATTTGGGAGGCTGAGGCAGGTGGATTGCTTAAGCCCAAGAGTTTGAGATTCCCCTGGCAACTTGGCAAAACCCCATCTCTACTAAAAATACAAAAATTAGCTGAGCATGGTGGCGCAGGCTTGTAGTCCCAGCTTCTCAGAAGGCTGAGATGGGAGGATCATTTGAGACTGAGAGACGGAAACTGCAGTGAATCGAGATCAGGCCACTGTACAGAGCGAGACTCTGTCTCAAAAACAAGCAAACAAATGAAAAAACAAAACAAAACAAAAAACTTATGCATGACCTTAAATATAAAAGAAAAATTTTTAACTACTGAAAATCACTAAATTAGCACTACCAAAATGGAGAGACTTACCATACTCATGGAAAAGAAGACTTGATATTAGAGAAATGTCAGTGCTTCGTGAATTATTTATAAATTTGCAATTCCTAACAATCATGAAAGGACTTTTCATGGAATGAAAAATTGATGTTTAAATTTATATGAAAGAGTCAAGGACCAAGAATAACCCAAGTAGAGAGAAAGATTATTAATCTGTACTAATTAAGACTGTGTTGTCATGGGGATAAATATATAAGTGAATGCAAGAGAAAAGAACCATAGAAGAGAAAATACACCAAGTACTGGGATAATTGGTTCTCCATAAGGAAAAAAATATTGAATATCTCACTTCCTACACAGTAGTCAACTCTAGATAAAGACCAAAATGCATCAAGGAAAACTTTAACATGTTCAGAAGACTATAGAGGTCATTTTTTTCTGAAATTAAGGTAGGGAAGGCGTTATTAAAAAAGCCACAAAAAGCACAAAACATGAGAAAAATAATGATACATTTGACTATATTAAAAAATAAAGTTTCTGTTTTTTAGACAATACCATTAAAAGCAAACTAACAGGTGAAAAAGAGAGAAAAGACAAGCTACAGTGTGGGAAAAGACATTTGCAACACATGTTATCAATGAAATATTAGTATGTAATAGAAATGTGTGTGTGTTCTGCCAATTTCTTAGAAAAGCAGAACTCAGTAGGAAAAATGTGCAAAATATAAGAAATAGCAATTAACAGAAGAGAAACTCCACATGGCCAATAATCAGGAAAATACTCTCAGTCTCTCAATAAGTAGAGAAAGGCAAATTAAAACACAGTAATGAGATATCATTTTATACCCATCAGCTTGGCAAAAAGTTAAAGATTGCCAATATCAGGTGCCAACAATGGTGCAGGCTGCATTGTAGAGCAGTGGGAACTCTTTTACTTGCCAGTGGTAAAATTCCTTTGGAGAAAAATTTGACAGTATATATAGTAAAGTTGAAATGTCCAACCCAGAGTGGCCACTCCTAGTTTTAAACCTTAAAGAAGCTCTTGCACATGTGCTAAATGATACATACAAAATCATAAAAGCAACATTGTAAAAGCGAAAAAAAAAAGGAAATACCCAAAGATCAGTCATTAGGAAAAATTAATTTCTTACAATGGAATATTGTATAGTAAATATTCTAGAGCTACACACATCAACCCACATGACTCTCACATATAAAACATAAAGCAGAAAAGAAAGCTGAAGACAGAATAATATTAACATCATTGATGACATGTAAAATTGTGAAAAACAGTACTAGATATTATTTAGGTATATATACATCTGTAGTAAAAGCATAAAAACATTAATAGTCTAAATTTTAGATAAATCCTAAATTTAAGAGAATGAAGAGGAAGAAAGGTATACAGGGGTTTCAAATGTATTTGTAATGTTTTATATTTTAAGCTGATCTGAGGGTCCATGGGTGTTATACTATTCTTATACTTTTATCGTGAAATATTTTATGAAATATTTTCAAGGTAATATTAATAAGTTATTTTAATTGAATTAGATACTTTGTTCAGAATATAGTATCATATTTGAAATGTGATCTGAAAAGTCAACAATAAGCTTAAAATTTTGTTATAAAAATAATCAGATATATGCAAATTTCAAAAATCTATGAAGATTTTATAATTTTTTTCCTGCTCAGTTCTGAGGCTTAAGATTTTATAATTTTATTCTGTAGGTTGTACTTTGCATTTTGAAGAGTCTGAGAATACATTCCATATCTTCAAATATTTTATTGTGAGCAATTTACAATAACATAGCCTGGGTAATGCCAATGTGTGAGTATATAAATTTAATTTATAGTCTACTGAATTCATTTTTCCTCCTAAGCACTGATTTCATGTACAGAATATTGTACACATTGAGGTATTTGGTTGGTTAAATTCCATATACACTGGAATAATGTTTAATTTTAAACTGCGTTTTTGGTTACATTTGTAGTAAACGAATGTGAAGCACAATTGGGGAAACTGGGATATTTATCACTTAAATAGCTATACTTCCTCAGCAATTGAAAAAAAATGGGCTACCTCAAATCTATAGACAATATATGGCAATATTTTATTTACTTATTTAGAGACAGTCTCCCTCTGTCATCCAGGCTGGAGTGCAGTGGCATGATCATAGCTTACTCTAACCTGGAACTCATGAGCTCAAGTAATCTTGCCTCAGCCTCCCGAGTTGCTGGAACTACAGGCATGCAGCACCGCCCCCGGCATGTTTCTCATCTTTAACAGTCCTGATATATTTCCAGTGAGACAGTTAAGATAACCTTATGTGTGAACAAACCAGTAACATAATAATAATAATAATGATAGCGAATGTTTATTGACCTATGTACCAGGTACTGTGCAGAACACTCTATAATGATTATTTCACCCATCCTCCCATTATCCCTTGGAAATAGGGACCATTATTATCCTTATTTTGTAAGAAATTGAAGTAACCTGCCCAAGATGCCTAACTAGTAAGGGATGAAGCCAAAATTTGAACCAGGCAAATCTGGATTGAAAAACACTGGATTGGTCGGGCACAGTGGCTCATGCCTGTAATCCCAGCACTTTAGGAGGCTGAAGCGGGCGGATCACCTGAGGTCAGGAGTTTGAGACCAGCCTGGCCAACATGGTGAAACTCCATCTCTACTAAAAAAACAAAAATTAGTCGGGCATGGTGGCAGGCACCTGTAATCTCAGCTACTCGGGAGGCTGAGGCAGGAGAATTGCTTGAACCCAGGAGGCGGAGGTTGCAGTGAGCCAAGATCGCACCATTGCACTCCAGCCTGGGCAACAAGAGCAAGACTTCGTCTCAAAAACAAAACAAAACAAACAAACAAACAAACAAAAAAACAAAAAAACCCTGGATTATGTTGCCTCTTTGTGGATTATGGTTGTACTAATAAAACATAAATTTCTAGGCCAGCTTCATTTTCAAGTATTTTGTACTATTGACCTGTGTACTTAAGGTTTTCACACCATGTGTTCTGATTTAGGGGTTTCAGACATATGGTCTCTATGGGTACTATGGGAAAAGGAGCCAAGAGACCTGGTCCCTTTCTCAACTGTCACTAGCTTGAGTAGCTTAAGATAAATCTCTGGGACTTAGTTTCTTCACCTGTGAAATGAGAACATTGGAGGATATTCCTCAAGGGCCTTTTTGACTCCAAGAGTGAATAATAATCCTTTAAAAGATGCTCATAAGGCCGGGCGCGATGGCTCATGCCTGTAATCCCAGCACTTTGGGAGGCCGAGGTGGGTGGATCACAAGGTCAGGAGTTCAAGACCAGCCTAGCCAAGATGGTGAAACCCTGTCTACTAAAAATACAAAAATTAGCCGGGCATGGTGGCGGGCACCTGTAATCCCTGCTACTCCGGAGGCTGAGGCAGAGAATTGCTTGAACCCAGGAGGCAGAGGTTGCAGTGAGCCGAGATCACGCCACTGCACTCCAGACTGGGTGACACAGTGAGACTCTATCTCAAAAAAAAAAAAAAAAAAAAAGATGCTCATAAACCAGGCGTAGTGCTGCACCCCTGTAGGTCCCTGTAGCTGAGGCATAGGCAGGAGGAGCACTTGAGCCCAGGAGTTCAAAGATTGCAGTGCATGACTGGGGCGGGGTGGCTCACGCCTGTAATCCTAGCACTTTGGGAGGCCGAGGCAGGCCAATTGCCTGAGCTCAGGGAGACCAGCCTGGGCAACACAGTGAAACCGCCATCTGCATTAAAATACAAAAAGAAAAAAAAGTTAGCCGGGCATGGCGGTGTGTGCCTATGGTCCCAGCTACTTGGAAGGCTGAGGCAGGAGAACTGCTTTAACCTGGGAGGCAGAGGTTGCGGTGAGCCGAGATTGCGCCACTGCACTCCAGCCTTGGAGACAGAGCAAGACCCCGTCTCTAAAAACAAACAAACAAACAAACAAAGCGGGGGGAGGGGCGCGGTGGCTCACGCCTGTAATCCCAGTACTTTGGGAGGCCGAGGCGGGCAGATCACAAGGTCAGGAGTTCAAGACCAGCCTGGCCAACATGGCGAAACCCCATCTCTACTAAAAATACAAAAATTTGCTGGGTATGGTGGCACGTGCCTGTAATCCCAGCTGCTTTGGGAGGCTGAGGCAGGAGAATCGCTTGAACCCAGGAGACAGAGGTTGCAGTGAGCCAAGACCACACTACTGCACTCCAGCCTGGCAATGGAGTCTTAAAAAAAAAAAAAAAAAAAAAAGGCTGCAGAGGACTATGATCATGCCTACATGCCTGTGAATAGCCACTACTACACGCCAGCCTGGGAACCATAACATGAGACCCAGTCTCTTAAAAGAAAAAAGAGGTTGGGCGCGGTGGCTCACGCCTGTAATCTCAACACTTTGGGAGGCTGAGGCGGGCCAATTGCCTAAGCTCAGGGGTTCGAGACCATCCTGGCTAATATGGCGAAAACCCATCTCTACTCAAAATACAAAAATTAGCTGGGCGTGGTGGCACGCTCCTGTAATCTCAGCTACTATGGAGGCTTGAGAGGAGAATTGCTTGAACCTGGGAGGCAGAGATTGCAGTGAGCTGAGATTGCACCACTGCACTCCAGCCTGAGCAACAAGAGTGAAACTCCGTCTCAAAAAAAAAGGAAAGGAAAGAAAAGAAAGAAAAAAGGGTACTTGCAATGATTCAAATATACTCAGGAAGAAGAAAAGATTTAAAACTAAAAGTGTGGCGGGCGCCTGTAGTCCCAGCTACTCGGGACGCTGAGGCAGGAGAATGGCGTAAACCCGGGAGGCGGAGCTTGTAGTGAGCTGAGATCCGGCCACTGCACTCCAGCCTGGGTGACAGAGCGAGACTCCGTCTCAAAAAAAAAAAAAAACAAAAACAAAAACAAAAACAAAACAAACAAACAAACAAAAAAAAACTAAAAGTGAATGAGTATTATGTGTTTAATTTTGATGCTTTAAATCTTTTTATGAAGTTAAGTCTATAAACTTAGAAAATACCTCAGGTGCCCCTAAAAATGTCTATAAACTAGCTTATCAAATAGTTTCATATGAGGGAATTATTTAAAGAGTAAGTCAGAATAACTTTTCCTTAAATTACTATGATAATCATAATGCTTTTTTCTTTAATCTTTAGAAAGCTGGAAATAATACCTAAGCCTACTTCTTGACATGGTATCAAAACAGAGCTTTTGCTGAGAGTTTGATTTATAAAGAAATTATGGTTCGACTGACCTTGGATCTAATTGCCAGAAACAGCAATCTTAAACCCCGAAAAGAAGAAACCATTTCACAGTGCCTGAAGAAAATAACTCATATAAATTTTTCAGACAAAAATATAGATGCAATTGTAAGAACTTTGAAATTATTTCCTGTTTTTATATAATTAATAATGTAAAGTTTAGGAATTGGTTTGGGGCCATACGTAATATATTAACTATATTTTCATTATTCTTACTAACTTTTTTTTTGAGGTAGAGTCTCTCTCGGTCTGTTGCCCAGGCTGGAATATAGTGACGTGATCAAAGCTCACTGCAACCTCCGCCTCCCAGGTTCAAGTGACTCTTGTGCCTCAGCCTCCTGAGTAGCTGGGATTACAGGCATGTGCCACCATGCCCAGCTAACTTTTGTATTTTTAGTACAGATGGGGTTTCGCCATGTTTCCAGGTTCACCATGTTGAGTTCTTGAGCTCAGACTTCTGAGCTCAAGAAGTGATCCGCCTGCCTTGGCCTCCCAAAGTGCTAGGATTACACTTGTTAGCCACCGCACTCGGCCTTATTAACTTATTTTTATCAGTAAGCTTTATATTGTGTTTTTATTTTAACTTCCTACTTGTGATATTAGATTTGTTAAAATTAAATCTATAAAATATACCATTGTGATTTTTAAATATATATATTTTAAATATTTGTATTACTGTTCTTCTACAACACTGTATAGTGTAGCAAACTAGATTTGAAAGTGTATGTTGGGAAATAATTTCATAGACAATAATTACTTTTGTATTATTGTAAAACCTTGAAATATGAATTTTTTAAGTATACCAAAATGTTAAGAAGTAACTATGTGAGTACCATATTTCAAAAGTTTATCAGTGAGAGAAGGTTGGGAAGGGGGTGAGGGATAAAAGACTACATATTGGGTACAGTGTACACTGCTCAGGTGAAGGGTGCACTAAAATCTCAGAACTCACCACTAAAGAATTTATCCTGGCTAAGCGCGGTGGGTCATACCTGTAATACAGCCTGGGCAACAAAGTGAGACTACGTTTCAAAAAAGAACCTATCCATGTAACCAAAAACCACCTGTATCCCCAAAACTATGGAAATTAAAATTAAAATTCACACAAGAAAAAAAGAGTTTAACAGTGTAATCTTTTTTGCACATAATTTAACTGGTTATGTAAATGTATGTTATACTGGGTCAATTACATCAGACAAGTTTATGTTTATCTGGATATAATCTGAAACTACATTTTCTCAGCACTAAGGTAATTCTTGGCTGTAATTTGGGAAACTTTAAAGGCTGCAATAACACTCTTAGGCCATCTGTGTTGGTATCTGTTGTCTACAGTAAATGCTAGACTACAGGTGAGATAAATTTTCTTGGAAACACATGAGCTACCTGAGGGCAGAAATCATGTCTATTATTTCACATCACTCTAAATCCCTCATCCATTACAATGCCTGACTCATATTACATGCTTAATAAATATTTATTGAACAAATGAAAGAAATACTAACACCCCAGGCAAAATGATCAATTAAATACTTGGTTTTTTTGTAGGGACCCCAACCCAGCTCCCATTCTAGATCCCCTTCTGGTTTCCTGGTGATCCTTCTTCCCATAATTCCTTTGCCCAAACCTCATGTTTCTCTTTTGTTGCCCAGAACTCTCTACTTCATGATATCATATAAGACTACTTTCTCTGGAGAGCCCCCAGTAAAGTCCCTATTTCATACTCTGTCCTCATATCAATCAGTGCTCCTCCAGGGTGGATGATCTTTGATAGAAGGATGGCAAATTGGTTAAAGTAATTCACACTAAAATGAGAATAACTTCTAAACTTACAGTTTCCAACACATAGCTGTATTTTAAAAGAAGTTAACTTAATGAAGGCTGAGAAATTTTTGAGCAGAACTTCACCGCTTGTCTATTTACTCTAGGCTGATCTGCCATGACACAAGAAATGGCAGCCTTTTAAAAAGTCCCTTTAATTATTTTATCTCAAAAGTAACTGGTAGCTGGGCATGGTGGCGCATGCCTACAATCCCAGCTACTCGAGAGGCTGGGGCGCTAGGATCACTTGAGCCCAGGAGTTAGACACCAGTCTGGGCAGACCCTGTTTCAAAAAATAATAATAATAATAATAATTGGTGTTCTTATTCATACAAAATACATGTAAAAAGAAAGAATGTAATCCTATTCAGACATAATCACTTTTAACATTTAGGTAATATCCTTTCAGTCTTTTATTCATATAATTTTACAATAGTGGGTCATATTAAATGTACTATTTTCACTTAACTACATATTATGAATTTCACTTAACTATGTATTAGATACTACTGAAGAAACAAAAGGATATTTAATGGTTCTATGGTATTTCTTTTGATAGCATTATCATAGTTTTTAAAAAATTAATGTATGAGGCTGTGTGCGGTGGCTCACACCTGTAATCCTTGCACTCTGGGAGGCCAAGGCAGGTGGATCACAAGGTCAGGAGTTCAAGACCAGCCTAGCTAACACAGTGAAACCCAGTAGAAACATCAGTCTCTACTAAAAATACAAAAATTAGCCGGGCATGGTGGTGCACACCTGTAGTCCCAGCTACTCAGGAGACTGAGGCAGGAGAATCGCTGGAACCCAGGAGGCAGAGGTTATGGTGAGCCAAGATCGTGTCACTGCACTCTAGCCTGGGCAACAGAGCGAGACTCCATCTCAAAACCAAAAAAAAAAAATTAATCTATTATTCTGGATATCTAGATGACTTCCAGTTTTCAGTATTATAAACCACAATAGTTGACTTCCAATCCTACAGAAATATTAACCCCTATTTGTAATGTTGAGACAATAATTTATTCAATGCTTCAACTTCCAGAGGAGCCTAATGGCTTCCAAGGAAAATTGCTTGCACTGGGAAAATCTTAACAATTCCAGTTTTATGAGATACCATCTCACACCAGTTAGAATGGCAATCATTAAAAAGTCAGGAAACAACAGGTGCTGGAGAGGATGTGGAGAAATAGGAACACTTTTACACTGTTGGTGGGATTGTAAACTAGTTCAACCATTATGGAAAACAGTATGGTGATTCCTCAAGGATCTAGAACTAGATGTACCATATGACCCAGCGATCCCATTACTGGGTATATACCCAAAGGATTATAAATCATGCTGCTATAAAGACAGATGCACACATATGTTTATTGCGGCACTATTCACAATAGCAAAGACTTGGAATCAACCCAAATGTCCATCAAGTGACAGACTGGATTAAGAAAATGTGGCAGGGCCGGGCGCGGTGGCTCAAACCTGTAATCCCAGCACTTTGGGAGGCTGAGGCGGGTGGATCACAAGGTCAGGAGATCGAGACTATCCTGGCTAACATGGTGAAACCCCGTCTCTACTAAAAATCCAAAAAACTAGCCGGGCGCGGTAGCGGGCGCCTGTAGTCCCAGCTACTTGGGAGGCTGAGGCGGGAGAATGGCGTGAACCCCGGGGGGCGGAGCTTGCAGTGAGCCGAGATCGCGCCACTGCACTCCAGCCTGGGAGACACAGTGAGACTCCGTCTCAAAAAAAAAAAAAAAAAAGAAAATGTGGCACATATACACCATGCAATACCATGCAGCCATAAAAAAGGATGAGTTTGTGTCCTTTGTAGGGACATGGATGCAGCTGGAAACCATCATTCTTAGCAAACTATCACAGGAACAGAAAACCAAATACCGCATGTTCTCACTCATAGGTGGGAACTGAACAATGAGATCACTTGGACTCGGGAAGGGGAACATCACACACCGGGGCCTATCATGGGGAGGGTGGTGGGGGAGGGATTGCATTGGGAGTTATACCTGATGTAAATGACGAGTTGATGGGTGCTGCCGAGTTGATGGGTGCAGCACACCAACATGGCACAAGTATACATATGTAACAAACCTGCACGTTATGCACATGTATCCTAGAACTTAAAGTATAATAATAATAAAAAATAAATAAAAATAAAAAATAAAAAAAATTAAAAAAAAAACAATTCCAGTTTTATTGATATGATTACAGAATTTCTTAAAAAAAGAAAAAACATTACAGAATTTCTTTTGTAATCAGTCTAGTCTTGTTTTAACTATGCCAAGAACAGAGAAATACTGGAAAATACTGAAATACTTAGGAAAATTTGCAGAATGATCAACTGAAAATTTTTGTTAAAAACAAACAAGTTTTCAGGAGAAATTACATTTAACATGTTTTTGTTTCCCTTTTAGGAAGACCTCTCTCTTTGCAAAAATCTTAGTGTTTTATATTTATATGATAATTGTATTAGTCAAATCACTAACCTGAATTATGCCACAAATCTGACCCACTTGTACCTACAAAACAATTGTATTTCATGTATAGAGAACCTCAGGTCATTAAAGAAACTGGAAAAACTGTAAGTGCTTTTATTTTTTAATAATGTATCTGATTTTTATGATTATGGTACTTATATTTTTTTGCATGAAGGCATTTCCATTTTTTGCATTAAATTCCAAAAGTAAATTGAATATGAAATTGATATGATTTCATACTCATATGAAAAAAAAGCATATGATTCCCACATGGGTTTTGTGGAACAGACCTCAATTTCTATTTTCTTGTACTATTATTAAGAAGTAAATTGTTTCACATATAATATTAATAATTTGTGTTTTATTAAGCCTGATACACTTTTCATTCTGGGGAGGGGTTGTCTTAAGGGCTAATAGGGATACTTAAAACATCCTCATGTGGGCTCAACTGATAAAAGAAGTTTCCATGGAACCCAGATGAGTTATGTGCCTTTCAGAATCACACATCTCATACCATCTGGGTCATATAATTGATCCTATTGATGTAAACTTGATTGTAAAACGGCATTTACTGCCTATAGTGATTATAATTAGGCAATGAAGATTGGTGGATCCAATTTCCCAGACTGGAATAACTATCATGCTCCTCAAAGAACCGGCTAAAAGCCTCAGAATGGGGACACAATAGTTGGCTGGTGAATGCTTATTAAAAATGCAGAGCACTGGGTTCTAACCTACATATCCAAATTAGAATCTCCAGGGGTTAGGCCCAGGTATCTTCATTTTTCCTTTTATCTCTTAGTTTTGAGACAGAGTCTCGCTCTGCCACCCAGGCTTGAGTGCAGTGGTGCGATCATGACTTATCGCAGCCTTGATGTCCTAGGTCCAAGTGATCTTCCCACTTCAGCTTCCTGAGTAGCTGGGTCCACAAGCATGCACCACAATGACTGGCTGGCTAGCTGGCTTATTTATTTATTTATTTATTTAGAGATGGGATCTTCCTATGTTGCCCAGACTGGTCTTAAACTTCCAGGCTCCCAAAGTGCTGGGATTACAGGTGTGAGCCACTGTGTCTAGCCGTGAAATCTTCATTTTTTTAAACCTACAACCCAGAAAGGTTATTATCAAACTATCTACCAGGGCTCTTCATATGTCAGATGAAGTAGATAGTGCTGGTAGATAGTTTGATAATAACTATTACAATTCGCTCACTTTTTTAAAAAGCAAAAAAATGTACTTCTAGACTAAATGAAGTATAAGAATATAATTTGTTCTCATTTAGATAAACCAACCTTTCATAGATTTAATATAACACAAAATTCCTCATTTATAATTTTGTTCAGCTCAATTGTTTTGTTATTACACTTTTGTCACACTTAATAAAGACCATGATATTCTCAGAATGTCTATTTAGAACTATGTCTATGTTTTGCAGGTATCTGGGAGGCAATTACATTGCTGTCATAGAAGGTTTAGAAGGATTAGGAGAACTAAGAGAGCTTCATGTTGAGAATCAGAGGCTTCCCCTTGGGGAAAAGCTTCTGTTTGATCCAAGAACTCTTCATTCTCTGGCAGTAAGTTCACATTTGAATATTTTGACAAGGAATATAGTGATTAACAAGTTATAATGAAACAGGAATGTGGTGAAGGTATATTTGGACATTGTACATCCTCTGC
Organism: Theropithecus gelada; assembly: GCF_003255815.1. Lineage (NCBI taxonomy): Eukaryota > Metazoa > Chordata > Mammalia > Primates > Cercopithecidae > Theropithecus > Theropithecus gelada. The sequence continues at coordinate 69,298,062 of NC_037676.1, read as the reverse complement.
ATTTTATATGGCCAGCTCAGAGTTTATCTGAGGACTGAAGCTGATTTTCTCAGGTACAATCTCAGAGACTCAGCATTTATAAAGTGAGATAATAAAACTTGCCTCTTTGGGTAACTGGAAGGATGAGAAGAATGTGAAAAGCTATGTTAACTGAAGTTCTAATACAGATGTTCATTCATTCATAATGTGGACCTTGGTGATTATCATGGCTCAACATTTTAAATTTTAGGAAAAAGCCTAAGGAGAGAGGAATGTGCAATTATTTGGAAACCTTTAGACAATATAGTAGAGAGCCATTGTAATAATAAGTTGTTTTCTTCTGGGATCCTGATTTGATTGTAGATTGCACTACATACAGCTCTACCACATCAGAACTATGTAGGCCTGGGAGCCCTGGGGTTGGGGCTCTAACTGTGTCGCCTGAAACCAGTCACATTGGATGGAGGTACCACAATAAATTGAGAAGCCAGAGGGTACCACTTAGGCTCCTGCTAATCCTCAAAACAACAGACTTACTGGGATAGGCTAACTTTAATTCTGGGGCAAGGGACATAAATGGGACATGGTAGTTGTTTTACAGATTTCATCAGTTTTATTTTATTTTATTTTTATTTTAAAAATAAAAATAAACTCTGTCGCCCAAGTTGGAGTGCAGTGGCACGACCTCTGCTCACTGCAACCTCCACCTCCCCAGTTCAAGCAGTTCTCCTGCCTCAGCCTCCCAAGTAGCTGGGACTACAGGCGTGCGCCACCACGCCCGACTAATTTTTGTATTTTTAGTAGAGATGGGGTTTCACCATGTTGGCCAGGCTAGTCTGGGATTACAGTGTTGGGATTACAGGTGTGAGCCACCGTGCCCAGTCTCATCAGTTTTATTTTAGAGGGCCCAGAAATAGAGGATAGTGGATGGATTTTGACCCAAATTTATAAAAATTAAGAGGTAGTTTTCCCAATACTTTAGTATCAGGAAATATTTTTTCTAAAGGTTGACTGTGCATGGATGCCTCCATGTTTTTTTTAAACTTAAACTAATAAGAACAGATACTGCACTTGATCTTAGCAAAAAGGCCATGAAGCGATGATTGACTCCATCTTGGCAGAGATTCCTGAGCCTCGTAAGATGACTCTGATTTAGTGTTATAGTGTTACAACAACACTGAAATTCCTGTTAATTAGCTAATTATTATTTTAAGTAGTTCCTGAACATATAGATTGATGGGAGAAAACCATATAGACAAGTAGAGAGAAAAATAAAAACCAGATATTATTTTATTCTTGATCATGTTTCCTATTTAGTAAAATAAAGACAAAAACTATTTCTTCCTATGTAAGTATAAATCTTTTTTTGAGACGGAGTTTTGCTCTGTCTCCCAGGTGTGATCTCTGCTCACTGCAACCTCCACCTCCCAGGTTCAAGCGATTCTCCTGCCTCAGCCTCCCGAGTAGCTGGGACTACAGGCGTGCAGCACCATGCCCAGCTAATTTTTTGTATTTTTAGTAGAGATGGGGTTTCGCCATGTTGGTCAGGCTGGTCTTGAACTCCTGACCTCAAGTGATCTGCCCGCTTCACCTCCTAAAGTGCTGAGATTACAGGCATGAGCCACTGCACCCAGCCCCTATGTAAGTACAAATGTTAGTAATATTTAGCACAAAATGATAATTTGCTAAAGCTACAGTATTGTGTTACTTGTTTATTGGGGCATCTTTTTTTCTTTCTTTGCTTTTTGATTCTTGGCTTTTTTATTCTATAAGTTTATTTTGTATCTTGGAAAAGAAAAATATGACTTATGGAGGAATTATAGGGAGAAAGGGTAAGTTATATGACATACTGTGGTTCTGAAACTTTCATCTGAAAAAAAAATGCATTAAAAAGCATTTCATGGCTTTTGATGTTTTTACCTAAAGAGTAAAACAACCTGAACTGATCAAGCTTAAAATTTTCAAAGATTAGGATTTCTGGTTCCTATATACAGTATTTAGACTATTTACTAATGCTAACTTGGTTATTTTTCTTACAGAAATCCCTCTCTATATTGAATATCAGCAATAATAATATTGATGACATTAGAGACTTAGAAATACTGGAGAATCTTAATCAGCTCATAGCCGTTGACAACCAACTTCTGCATGTGAAGGTAGTGTAAAGAGAAATTAATTTTTAAGATATTTACATGAAATTATGATTGAAAAATATGTGTTTTGAAATAGCTATAAAATAAATATATCACATTAGAAACTACTCTGGATTTTTTCTAAAATTAGCTAATGAATCCCTACTTCTTAATGTATTTGTGTGTAAAATTCTGTCCTCTTATTCAGTTTTCTCCTTTATACTCCAATACCTCTATCCCTCACCAACAGAAGAAAAGTTTCTCTGAGATGGGAAGTATTTCTTCTTTGCATTATTTTCTCATCAAACTTTTTCTTCTAGAGACTAGATTTCTTGCCCCTTAAGCCTGATCTCCCAATGAATGAGTTTCTAGTAACTATGACTAGACCTGAACTCTCTCTTGGCTACTTCTTTTTGGGGAAGTACTGGAAATTATTCTGATTGAACTTACTCTAATTTGTACCAGCTATATTAATGTCATGTTATATCATATCATGCCATATTCATTCAATTATTCATTTAATCAAATATGTATTGGCCATCTACGTATTTGTCAGGCACTAATACTACTCAGTGTAGAACAAAGGAAGGAATATACGGTCTTGATCTTCAAGAATTTGAAAACAAGGTCGACCAATCAACCAGTAATGAGACTACAATATGATACTGTTTTTATAAGTATTGTGATAGCCCTAACTCAGCCTAGGGCTATAGAAGGCTTCCTCGAAACAGTCATCCATGAGTTGAGCCATTGCTATGACCTTAAAGTTTCTAGTTTGGCAATGGAATGAGCTGTGGTATAATTTCTTGACATACAAACCACAGGAAGAAGAATGAGCTTCTTTCTCCCAAAACAGCTTTTGTTTCAGAACTACTTCCACACAGCCATTTGTTGACCCTAAAAATGTTACGTTGACCTTGTTTCCAAATTCAGATCTATGACCTGGTTCATCCCAAAGCTGCTATAAGCAATAGATAATTATGAAAATAAATATATGTATTCTAGCACAAATGAATTCCTCAAAATATCTAAAATGCCATTGAATAATCAGGGTGAATGTTTAAAATAAGAAGACCTTAGGAAGCACAACTCAATTAGTTGTTTCAACTTACAATGTGAAAAATGTAAGACATTCATGGGATAAATTCTGAATTAAAATATATTTTACATTTTATTTTATTTTTTTCTTTTTATTTTGAGACAGAGTCTCTGTCACCCAGACTGGAGTGCAATGGCGAGATCTCGAATCACTGCAACCTCTGCCTCCCAGATTCAAGTGATTCTCCTGCCTCAGCCTCCCGAGTATCTGGGATTACAGGTGCCTGCCACCACACCCAGCTAATTTTTATATTTTCAGTAGGGACGGGATTTCACCAGGTTAGCCAGGTTGGTCTTGAACTCCTGACCTCAGGGGATTCGCCCACCTCAGCCTCCCAAAGTGCTGGGATTACAGGTGTGAGCCACCGCACCCGGCCCTTTATTTTATTTTTTGAGACGGCGTCTCACTCTGTTGCCCAGGCTGGAGTGCAGTGGCGTGATCTTGGGTCACTGAAACCTCCGCCTCCCGGGTTCAAGTCATTCTCCTGCCTCAGCCTCCTGAGTAACTGGGATTACAGATGTGCACCACCATGCCTGGCTTATTTTTGTATTTTAGTAGAGACAGGGTTTCACCATATTGGCCAGGCTGGTCTCGAACTCCTGAGCTCAAGTGATCTACCCGCCTCAACCTCCCAAAGTGCTGGGATTCTAGGCGTATGCCACTGCACCCAGCCTGGTAATGGCCATTACTTTTAAAGAGTTATTCTATTATGCTTTTTAACTCCAAACAGAGAAAGGGGAGTTTGATAACAGGGCAAAACTTCTAGCCTCTAAATGATCCCAAAGGAGGTTTTTCTGCATGACATTAAGACAAAGCTGTTTTGCCTACATGATTACTCTTAGACCATGTTAATAATGCATACCCAGAATAAATGTGCAGCCAAAATAAATACCTTCATTATTGCTAATTATTCTATCTAATGACCAACATCTAAATCCTCTTTTTTTTTTTTTGAGACAGAGTCTCGCTCTGTCATGCAGGCTGGAGTGCAGTGGTGTGATCTTGGCTCACTGCCACCTTCACCACCTTGGTTCAAGAGATTCTCCTGCCTCAGCCTCTCAAGTAGCTGGGATTACAGGCATGTGCCACCACGTCCAGCTAAGTTTTGTATTTATAGTAGAGATGGGGTTTTGCCATGTTGGCCAGGCTGGTCTCGAACTCCTAACCTCAGGTGACCCACCTGCCCCAGCCTCCCAAAGTGCTAGGATTACAGGCGTGAGCCACTGCACCTGACCCAAATCCTCTTTAACGACTGAACTCCATATTATCTCCCCTATGTAGCTTTTCCTGAACCTCCCCATCAAGTTAATCTATTAAAGACTGAACTCCATATTATCTCCCCTATGTAGCTTTTCCTGAACCTCCCCATCAAGTTAATCTATTAAAAAATATTTACAGGCCGGGCGCGGTGGCTCAAGCCTGTAATCCTAGCACTTTGGGAGGCCGAGACGGGTGGATCATGAGGTCAGGAGATCGCGACCATCCTGGCTAAGACAGTGGAACTCCGTCTCTACTAAAAAATACAAAAAAACTAGCCGGGCGAGGTGGCGGGCGCCTGTAGTCCCAGCTACTCGGGAGGCTGAGGCAGGAGAATGGCGAATGGCGTAAACCCAGGAGGCGGAGCTTGCAGTGAGCCGAGATCCGGCCACTGCACTCCAGCCTGGGCAACAGAGCGAGAATCCGTCTCAAAAAAAAAAAAAAAAAAAAAAAAAATTTACAGTAGTCCCAACTTATATGTGAAGGCTACATTCTAAGACCCTCAGTGGATCCCTGAAACCATAGGTAGTATTGAATGCTATATATATTAGTTTTTTCTAAGTGTACATATCTATGATAAAGTTTAATTTATAAATTAGGCATACTAAGAGATTAACAACAATAATAATAAATGGAGGCTGGCTGCAGTGGTTCATACCTGTAATCCCAGCACTCAATCAGGAGATTGAGACGATCCTGGCTAACGTGGTGAAACCCCATCTCTACTAAAAATACAAAAAATTAGCCATGCATGGTGGCGGGTGCCTGTAGTCCCAGCTGCTCGGAGGCTGAGGCAGGAGAATCGCTTGAACCTTGGAGGCAAAGGTTGCAGTGAGTCGAGATGGTGCCACTGCACTCCAGCCTGGGTGACAGAGCAAGACTCTGTCTTTTTAAAAAAAAAAAAAAAAAAAAAAGGGAGCGGTTACAATGTCAGCATGACTGCTCTTGCACTTTGGGGCAAGTGAAATAAGGGTTGCTTGAACACAAGCACTACAATAACCACACAGTAGATATGATAACCTAAGTGACTAATGGGTTGGTAGCATGTATAGTTTGGAAATGCTGGACAAAGAAATAATTCATGGCCCAGGCAGGACAAACAGGCCAGCGCAAGATTTCATCATGATACTCAGAACAGCATCCATTGTACTCAGCTGGGCTAGGCAGCTGATGCCTGTAATCCCAGCACTTTGGAAGGCTGAGGCAGGCCGATCACTTGAGGCCAGAAGTTTAAGATCACCCTGGCTGACATGGCAAAACCCTATACAATAATTTGCCCCGCGTGGTGGTGCACACCTGTAATCCCAGCTACTCAGGAGGCTGAGGCAGGAGAATTGCTTGAACCCAGAGCCAGAGGTTGCAGTAAACCAGGATTGTGCCACTGCACTCCAGCCTGGGTGACAGAGTGAAAAAAAGAATATCCATTTTAAAACTTACAAATTATTTTTTCTGGGATTTTCCATTAAATATTTTTGGATGACAGTTGACTGAGGGCAACTGAATAACGGGGTTGGGGGAACTACTATATTATATTCTACGTTCCAGGCACTGTTCTAGGCCCTTGGAAAAACACATCTTAGATACTGGAGATACATGATAAATAAGACAAAGTCTCTACCCTCGGCCAGGCACAGTGGTTCACGCCTGTAATCCCTGCACTTTGGGAGGCCGAGGTGGGTGGATCATGACATTAGGGGTTTGAGACCAGCCTGGCCAACATGGTGAAACCCTGTCTCTTTAAAAAAAAAAAAAAAAAAAGAGGCCAGGTGCAGTGACTCACACCTGTAATCCCAGCACTTTGGGAGGCCGAGGTGGGTGGATCACGAGGTCAGGAGATCGAGACCATCCTGGCTAACATGGTAAAACCCCGTCTCTACTAAAAATACAAAAAAATTAGCCGGGTGTGGTGGCCGGCGCCTGTAGTCCCAGCTACTCAGGAGGCTGAGGCAGGAGAATGGTGTAAACCCGGGAGGCAGAGCTTGCAGTGAGCCGAGATTGCGCCACTGCACTCCAGCCTGGGCCACAGAGCAAGACTCTGTCTAAAAATAAAGAAATAAAAATTAAAAAAAAAAAAAGCCTCTACCCTCAAGGCGCTTACTTTACAGAGGTACAAGGGAGGAAATGGTAAGAAAATACATAAGCAAGGCCGGATATGGTGGCTCATGCCTGTAATCACCGCACTTTGGGAGGCCGAGGCAGGAGAAGATTGCTTGAGGCCAGGAATTCAAAACCAGCCTGGACAACACAAGAAGATCTTTTCTCTACAAAAAAAAAAAAAAAATTAAAAAAGAAATTAGCAATTTGCTTCGTGTGATGGCATGTGCCTGGACTTAGGTACTCAGTCCCAGGTACTCAGGAGGCTGAAGTGGGAGGATCGCTTGAGCCCAGGACGGGATCCCTTGCCCCAAGGGATCCCTTGCAGTGAAGCAGTGACCTGTGATCCATCCACTGCACTCCAGACTGGGTAATAGAGTGAGACCCTGTCGCAAAAAAAAAAAATTAAAAAAAGAAGAAAAGAGAAGAAAAGAGAAGAGACCTAAGCAGAGAAGATTTTGAAAAGTGCTATGAGGGAATTAAATAAGATAACAGAAAAAGAGGAGTCAGTGGATATTTTAGATCAGGTTAATATGAAAGGCCTCTGAAGAAATGACATTTACATTGAGATCTGAAGGATGAGAAAGAAGATATGCAAAGAGCTAGGGAAAGAACATGCCAGGCACTAGCGAAAGTAGATGCAAAGGCTCTGAGGCCAAAGAAAGCTTGAGTGTCCAAGGAACACTGTAGTATGGTACCCAGTGTCTACCTTAGTTTCCGATACATTGTAGGTGCTCAGTAAATGCACTGTTGAGTGAATGAAGAGGCAACAGTACAATATGAGATTAGAAAAGAAGGCACAGAGGCCAGATCATAAAGGTCATTTTAGGATATAATCACAAATGTTTACTTTATTCTGAGTATAATAGAAAGCCACTGAAAGGATTGTTTTCTTTTTCTTCCCTTCCTCTGTCAATTGAAGGATTATTTAAAAAAAAAAAAAAAGATTTATCTACTGCTATATGTGCTATATGAAGAATGAGTTTCAAGAATGACAGCAAAGAGATCAGTTGGGAGACTACTGCAGAAGTTAAATAAGAGAAGATGGTTGCTTAGAGATGAAGAGGAGTGGGTGGGTTTGAAAGTAATGAGTTATATTTTAAGGTGGAATTCACATAACTTGTTGATGAGCAGGATGTAGGCATAAAGGAAGGGAAGGAATCAGGATGACTCCTAAATTTTGTGTGAGGAAACGGGAAGACAGTAGTAGCCTTTATAAGGAAGAAACAGAAAAATTCCACCTTGTGAAATGCCTGTTGGATACTGAAATGGACATGTCAAGTAATCATCTGGAGTTTAAGGGAGAAGTAAGATTGGAAAGTTTGAGAGTAAACAGCATTTACATGATATTTAAAAGCCATGGCATGAGGTGAAAGACAATAGAGACAGAAAAAAAAAATGAGGCCAAGACCAATCACAGAAACACTCCAGTATTTAGAGATCAGTTAGAAGACTCCATCAGGAGTCAGTGATGTAGAAGAAGAGAAAAAGGAGTTTCAAGAAAGAGGGAGTGGCCACTTGCACTGAATGATGTTGAATGGTTAACATGAGGGCAGAGGAGAGTTTAAAGAACACCTGGATAGAATATCTGAACAACAAAGTTACAGGGGATAAGTTTAATTTGTGAAGAAGTTGAACCACAGAGTCTGTGGGTCAAAAACCACAGCAAATGGTAATGCTAAAAAAACAAACAAACCAAAAAAAAACCACAAGTGGGTGGACTTCATGAAAGACTAAACACTGAAATGTTAGCCAATATTTCTCTCCCTCTCTTACATACAAGTAGGCTCTACTCTCAAAACCCTGCCTGCATGGCTTTAAAACATTGGGCAAAAGTTGGTGAATTCATTCCTCTTTAGGGAAACTGACTAGCTCACAACAAAACATCTCCCAATCCTGACATTTAAGAGTTTCAGAGGGAAATGCCAGCTGCCTGCCCAGTTGCCCCACAGTGAGACAGTCAACAAGCCTTGCCCTCTCACAGAAAGCTCTCATTCACTTTAATGAATAAACAGGCAGCTCAGGATTAGGAGACCTCTGAAAAGAGCCTCTAAAATCAAAGAGAGAGAAACAGAAACAAAAAGAAAGAATTCTAAAGAAATAAATCATGTGGAAACAGGAAAACAATCCTTTAAAATCCCACTATAATTTCCCAAGAGAAATGAAAAAGATTCCATAAACTTGAAATAAAGCAAGATTCTATTTTTTAAAAGAAACATGAATAACAGAGCACTTAGAAATTAAAAATAGGATGAGGAAATTAAATATTCAATATAAAGTTTAAATGATAAAATTGACAGTCTCCCAGAAAGAACAAACAAAAAGAACTGAATATAAGCAAGTAGAAAAGAAACTTACAGAATTAATTCAGAAGATATGACTAATAAGAGTACCAGAATCAGAACCAGAATCAGAGAATAGGTATCTTAGTCCATTTGTGCTGCTATAACAAAATACCTGAGACTGATTAATTTATCAGCAGAAACCTACTTCTGAAAGTTCTGGAAGCTGAGAAGCCTAAGATCAAGGCACCAAAGGTTGGTTTCTGGCAAGGGCTGCTCTCTGCTTCCAAGATAGAGCCTTGGGGCATCCAGAGGGGATGTGTCCTCATACGGCAGAAGGATGAAAGGAGCAAAATCACCCTTTTATAAGGTTCTCATCCCTTCATAAAGGCTCTGCCCTCATAAATTAGTCACTTCCTAAAGGCCTACCTCTTTTTTTTTTTTTTTTTTTTGAGACAAAGTCTCGCTCTGTTGCGCAAGCTGGAATGCAGTGGCACCATCTCGGCTCACTGCAAGCTCCTCCTCCCGGGTTCACGCCATTCTCCTGCCTCAGCCTCCCAAGTAGCTGGGACTACAGGTACCCGCCACCACGCCCGGCTAATTTTTTGTATTTTTAGTAGAGACAGGGTTTCACCGTGTTAGCCAGGATGGTCTCGATCTCCTGACCTCGTGATCCACCTGCCTCAGCCTCCCAAAGTGCTGGGATTACAGGCATGAGCCACTGTGCCAGACCCCAAAGGCCTACCTCTTAATACTACTGCATTGGCAATTAAGTTTCAACATATGTCCAGGAAGAATAAGGCAGGGAAAAAAAAGTTTCAACATATGAACTTTGGGGGACACATATGGACCATAGCAATAGGGGGAAAATGGAAAAATATGTTTTTAAATTATAAAGACAATCTAATGGGCCATGATGTAGTAACCAGGACCAGAATTGCCCTCCATAAAAACAAAGAGAAACCTAGACAAAATATGTGAAACAACTTTTTCAGACCTTGGACAATAGGCAGCACAGGCCTGTTGTCCCTAAGAGAAAAAAAACAACAAAATGAATATCGACCACAGTGCAGGGAGAGGAACAGCAAACAAGAACCACAAAAATCTTGCTTTCAGATGTAATCTTGTGGGGGAAAAAAAAAGAAGAAGCAGCATGAAAATGTAAATCATAACCCGAGAAAAATCAGTCCAAAAAAAAAAAATACCCAGAAATGACATGAAGGATAGAATTAGGAGACAAGACTTTAAAAAAAAAAAAAAAAGCAATTATAAATATACTGTAAAATTTAAAGAAATTGTGAACAGAAAGGGAAGAGAAATGGAAAGTGTGGGGAAGACATAACTTCTAGAGCTAAAAAATATTTATTTATTTATTTATTTATTTTATTTATTTATTTTTTGAGACAGAGTTTCACTCTTGTTGCCCAGGTTGAAGTGCAATGGGGCAATCTCAGCTCACTGCAACCTCCGCCTCCAGGGTTCAAACGATTCTCTTGCCTCAGCCCCGCCTAGCAGCTGGGATTACAGGTGCCTGCCACCACAGCCAGCTAATATTTATTTATTTATTTATTTTGTATTTTTAGAGAGACGGGGCTTCATCATGTTGGCCAGGCTGGTATCGAACTCCTGACCTCAGGCGATCCACCTGCCTTGGCCTCCCAAAGTGCTGGGATTACAGGCGTGAGCCACCAAGCCCGACTAAAAATATTTCTAAAATAAAAAATTTATTGGATAAGATTAAAAGTAGATTAGCCATTGTGCAAGAAAAGATCAGTGACCTTAAAGACATAGCATTAGAACTGTCCAAAGTAAAGCATGGAAAGAAAAAACACTGAAAAAAAAAAAAAAACTGGGGCAACAGAGCGAGCCCCTATCTCAAAACAAAACAAACAAGCAAACAAACACAGAACAACAACAAAAATAGTGGCCCCAAAATTACCAAATTTGATGAAAATTTTAATCCCTGATCCATGAAGCTCAACAAAACCCAAACAGGAAAATCCCAAAGAAAATTACACCAAAGTACACTACAGTAAAATTGCTAAACAACCAATGATAATAAGAATATCTTAAAAGCAGCCAGGCACAGTGGCTCACGCCTGTAATCCCAGCACTTTGGGAGGCCAAGGCGGGCGGATGACTCAAGGTCAGGAGTTTGTGACTAGCCTGGCCAACATGGTGAAACCCTGTCTCTACTAAAAATACAAAATTAGCCAGGTGTAGTGGCTCATGCCTATAGTCCCAGCTACTTGGGAGGCTAAGGCAGGAGAGTCGCTTGAACCCAGGAGGCGGAGGTTGCAGTTAGCCAAGATTGCACCATTACACTCCAGCCTGGGCGACAAGAGCAAAACTCCATGTAAAAAATATATATATATGTACATCTTAAAAGCTACCAGAAGAAAAGACATTTAAAAGATATTTTATGTACATAGAAAGATAAGAATTATTACAAGCTTCTTGTCAAAAGCCATACAAGCCAGAAGATCATGAAACATATTTAAAATGCTAAAAGAAAAACACCCTTGTCAACTTAGAATTATATATCCAGTGAAACCATCCTTCAAAAAAATGAAGGCAAAATAAAGAAAAATAAAACCTAAGATAATTTTTTTTTTAGACAGGGTCTTACTCTGTTGGCCAGTCTGTAGTGCAGTAGTGTGATCGCAGCTCACTGCAGCCTAAATTTCCTAGGCTTAAGTGAACCTCCTGCCACAGCCTCACTGTAGCTGGGATCACTGATGTGTGCAACCACACAAGCAATAAAATGAAGGCAAAATAAATAATAACTATATAGCATGGGGTTTATGACATGTAAAAGTAAAATAAACAGTAACAATAGCACAAATGACAGGAATGGAGAAAATAGCGGCATATTGTTGTCAAGTTCTTACATTACACATGAAATAGTATCATGCTATTTGATAGTAGCCTGTGCATATTTAAAAATGATTGTTTTAAACCCTGAAGCAACCACTAAAATACAGTCAAAGAATTTTGCAACTAGTAAGCCAATAATTAAGAGAAACTCAAATGCCAAAAAAAAGTAGGGGACAGGAAAAGAAAAAGGAAATAAAGAACAGATAAGACAAATAGCAAGACAGTAGTCTTAAACTCAGCCAATATCAGTAATTATATATTAATATTAATAATTATATTAACAAATAATTTAAATAGTTCAATTAAAAGGCAGAGATAGTAGGACCAGATTTTTTTTAATCCAATCTTAGCTGGGCATGGTGACACCTGTAATGTCAGCACTTTAAGAGGCCAAGGTGGGAGGATTACTTGAGCCCAGGAGTTCGAGACCAGCCTGGGTCTTGTTATTTATGCTTTAAAAAAAATAAAAAATCCAATAGTACTCTCTGGAAGAAACACACTTTATACATAAAGATATGTGAGTTAAAAATAAAATTATGAAAAAAATATACTGCAAACACAAGTAATATGAAAAATGAAATGGCTACATTAATATAAAATAAAATAGATTCTAGGACAAGAAATATTACCAGAGATACATAAGGAAAATTTATAATGATAAAAAGTGCCAGTTCTTTAAGGAAACATAACAATCCTCAAAGTTATGCTCCTAGCAACAGAATTACAAACTATATGAAGTAAAAATTCACAGAAGTAAAAGGAGAAATTGACAAATTCATAATTATAACAGAGATTTCCACATTTCTCTTGCATTGGTTGATAGAACAAGCAGATAGTAAACCAGTAATGATATAAAAGATAGGTATAACATAACCAATCAACTTGATCTAATTTACTCTTATAGAACATTCCACCTTAAAATAGGAGTTAGAATATTTAGAGTTGGGTGCAGTAGTTCATGCCTGTAATACTATCATTTTGGGAGACTGAGGCAGGTGGAATTTTTGAGCCCAGGAGTTCAAGACCAGCCTGGGCAACATGGTGAAACCCTGTCTCCACTAAAAATACAAAAATTAGCCAGGCATAGTGGTGCATGCCTGTAGCCCCAGCTACTCAGGAGGCTGAGTTGGGAGGATCGTTTGAGCCCAGGAGGTGGAGGCTACAGTGACCAAGATCAAAACACTGCACTCCAGCCTGGGCAACCGAGTGAGACCCTGTCTCAAAAAACAAAATTATCAACATAATCCGTATGAAATGAAACAAAGTCCATAGAAATCACAAAGAAAATTAGAAAATACTTGAACTGAATGAAAATGAAAACAAAACATTTGAAAATTTGTGGGATACAGTAAAGTAATACTTAGAGGGAAATTTATAGCTTTGAACGCTTATAGTAAAAAAGAAGAAAAATTATAAAATGACAACAAGAATGAGGGAAAAATACAAACAATAATGATAATAAATTTAAGATGAAGAAAAATTAAAACAATGCTCTAATCTTGTACGTCAAGGAGCAAGAAAAATACATGCAAATTAAATACAAAATAAATTTGAAGGAAGGAAATGAAAAGGAAGGAAAGAAGGAAATAATGAAAATAACAGCAGAAATTAATGAAATAGAAATATAGGCAACCATTAGGAAAAAATCAATGATGCCAAAAGCTGGTTCTTTGCAAATATTAATAAAATTAATAAACTTCTATCTAGGCTGTTCAAGAAAACAGAGAAAACACAAATTAACAATATCAGGAATGAAAAATATGTCACTACAGTTAAAAGGATAAGACGGGAATGTTGTAAAGAACTTTATGCCATAAAGTTGGCAACTTAGTTAAAAACATATTCCTTGCAAGACATAAATACCAAAACTGATATAAGAAACAGGAAGTCTGAATAGCTCTGTATCTATTAAATGCATCATATTTCACAAATAAAAATATTTCCACAAAGAGAACTCCAAGACCAGATTACCTCACTGGTGCACTTTATCACAAAATTAGTAAAGAAATGATACCAATCTTACACAAACTCTTTCAGAAAACAGAAAAGCAAGGCCAGGTGCAGTGGCTCACACCTGTAATCCTAGCACTTCAGGAGGCCAAGGTGAGCAGATCTCTTGAGCTCAGGAGTTCCAAACCCAGCCTGGGCAACGTGGTGAGACCCCATCTCTACAAAAAATACAAAAATTAGCCAGGGCTCATGCCTGTTATCCCAACACTTTGGGAGGCCAAGGCAGGAGGATCACCTGAGGTCAGGAGTTCAAGGCCAGCCTAACCAACATGGTGAAACCCCGTGTCTACTGAAAATGCAAAAATTAGCTCGGTGTGGTGACATATGCCTGTCATCCCAGCTACTTGGGAGGCTGAGGCAGGAGAATCTCTTGAACCCAAGAGGCAGAGGTTGCAATGAGCTGAGATCATGCCACCGCGTTCCAGCCTAGGCAACAGAGTGAGACTCCATCTCAAAGAAAAAAAAAAAAAATTAGCCAGCCATGGTGGTGATCATCTGTAGTCCCAGCTACTCAGGAGGCTGAGGTGGGAGGATCACATGAACCCGGGAAGTCGAGGCTGCAGTGAGCTGAGATCATGCCACTGCTCTCCAGCTGGCTGGGGGAACAAAGTGAGACCCTGTCTCACAAAGAAAAAAAGAAAGAAAACAGAGAAGCAGGGACTACTTCCCAACTCATGTTATCAAATCAGCAATATTACAAGAACACTGCAGAGCAATATACCCTAGGAACAGAGAAGCAAAAATCCCTACTAAAATATTAGCAAATCAAGTCCAGCAATATATAAATAGATAACACGCAAAGACCAGATGAGGCTTATCTCAGGAATGCAAGATTGTTTTGGCATTCAGACATAAATCAATATGATTCACCAAACAGAATAAAGGAGAAGTATTATATGATCATCTAAATAGATGCACAAAATGCATTATATTCAGCACCATGCATGATTTTTAAAATTATCAGCAAACTGTAAATAGAAAGGAACTTAACCTTAATAGGCATCTATATAAAATCTACATAACAAGATACTTAATGATGAAAGATTGAATGCTTTCCCTAAGATTAAGAATAAAGGAAGGATATTTGCTATACCACATTACTCAACCTTAGAGTTGCACCTGTCTTAGCCAGTGCAATAAGGCCAAAAAAATGAAACAATGACATTGCTTGAAAAGGAAGAAACAAAATGTTCTTTATTTGCAGACTACGTGATTGGGTACATATAAAATGATTAGAAATCCGCAAAAAGCTATTAGAACTTATGGAGTGTATTTAGCAAATCCATATGCTTAATGGCAAGGTCAATATGCAAAACGTAACTGTATTTCCATTGACTAGCAGTGAACAATTAGAAATGAAATTTTTTAAATTGGCATTTATAACTTCATCAAGATACATAAAATACTTAGGGATACATTTTTTAAACTATGTGCAAGAACTGTACAATAAAAACACAAAATATTGGAAGAAATTAAAGAAGATCTACATAAATGAAGAGAGATACCATTTTCATGTATTAGCAGATTGTATTCTAGTTTTGATTTTTTGTTTTAATAGACTTTTTTTCTGGTTTTGATTTTTTTATTTTAATAGACTTTATGATTTAGATTAATTTTAGATTCATAGCAAAATTAAAAGTACAGAGATTTCTCATATACTGCCTGGCCCTACACTTGCATGGTAGAAGATCTGTATTCTTAAAGTGCTAATTCCTTCTCAATTGATCTATACATTCAACATAATCCCAATCAATATCTCAGATTCTTTTCTCTTAGAAATTGACAAATCAATCCTAAAATTTATAAGAAAGGGACCTAGAATACCAACGCAACATTGGTAAAAAGAACCAATTGGTAAAACCATCATGGGCATGGTAACTCATGCTTATAATCCCAGTACCTTGGGAGGATGAGGCAGGAGGATTGCTTGAGCCCAGGATAGCAAGACCCCTTCTCTAAAAGATGTTTTTTTCTTTTTTTTTTTTTTTTTTGAGACGGAGTCTTGCTCTGTCGCCCAGGCTGGAGTGCGGTGGCCCGATCTCGGCTCACTGCAAGCTTCACCTCCCGGGTTCACACCATTCTCCTGCCTCAGCCTCCCGAGTAGCTGGGACTACAGGCGCCCGCCACTATGCCTGGCTAATTTTTTTGTATTTTTAGTAGAGACAGGGTTTCACCGTGTTAGCCAGGATGGTCTGATCTCCTGACCTCGTGATCCGCCCGTCTCGGCCTCCCAAAGTGCTGGGATTACAGGCGTGAGCCACCGTGCCTGGCCTAAAAGATTTTTTTAAAAAAAAAAAATTAGCTGGAAATGGTGGCCTATAGTACCAGCTACCCAAAAGGCTGAGGTGGGAGGATTGCATGAGCCCTGGAGGTCGTGGCTACAGTGGACCATGATTGTGCCACTGCACTTCAGCCTGGACAAGAGAGTGAGACCGTGTTTCTAAAAAAAAAAAAAAAAAAAAAAAGCGCGGCACAGCGGCTCACATCTGTAATCCTAGCTCTTTGGGAGGCTGAGGCTAGAGAATCACTTGAGCCCAGGAGTTTGGCACTCCATCTCTACAAAAAAAATTTGTTTTTTAATTAGCTGGGTGTGGTGGCACATGCCTGTGGTCCCAGCTACTCAGGAGGCTGAGGTGAGAGGATCTCATAAGCCCAGGAGATTGAGACAGCAGTGAGACATGATCACGGCACTGCACTCCAGCGTGGGTGTCAAAGTGAGATCCTTTCTCAAAAATAAAATAAATAAAATAAAATACATTTGGAGAACTTACCCTACCTGATTTCACAACTTTAAAGTTATGATAATCAAGACAATGTGGCATTGACATAGGGTAGCCATGAAGATTAAGGAAACAGAATAGTTTATAAATAAACTCACACATAGGGTCAATTGATTTTTAAGAGTCTCGCTCTGTTGCCCACGCTGGAGTGCAGTGGCACAATTCAGCTCACTGCAACCTCCGCCTCCTGGGTTCAAGCAATTCTTCTACCTCAGCTTCCCAAGTAACTGGGATTACAGACACGTGCCACCACGCCCAGCCAATTTTTTATATTTTTGGTAGAGACAGGGTTTCAGCATGTTGGCCAGGCTCTTCCTGATCTCCTGACCTCCAGTGATCCACCTGCCTCAGCCTCCCAAAGTGCTAGAAATACAGGTGTAAGCCACTGCGCCCAGCCAAAAATCCCAATATTTCAATGGAAGAAGGGATAATGTTTTCAACAAATGGTGGAACAACTGGATATCCAAATAGAAAAAGTGAACCTTTACTCTTTACCCCATGCACAAAAATTTACTCAAAATGGATCATATCCAAATTTAACTGCTAAAATATAAAACTTCTAGAAAAAAATAAAAATTTCTTTAAAAGAACACAAAAAGCACGACCCATAAAAATTGAGTATTTCACCTAAACAGGAGAGTAAACTAGGAAAAGGGAAGACATGGTATCTAGGAAACAGTAAAAAAGCTAAGGAAATTCACAGAAGTGAAGGTAAGTCTTAGGACAGCAGCTGTACGGTAGGCTAGAAGGCACCCAGCCCATGTTGCAACAGACTGAATTGTGGTAAGTACATAGAAAATTAAGAAATTAGGCAATTTTTAACTCTGTGGAAAATAAGAAGCAATCCTAGTGTACTATGTAGTTTAGCTATGAACAAGACTTAATTGAGCTTAATAATATAGTCACTGAAAATTGGCCAGGTGCAGTGGCTCACATCTGTAATCCCAGCACTTTGGGAGGCCAAGGCAGGAGGATTGATTGAACTCACGAGTTCTAGACCAGCCTGGGAAAGATGGTGAAACCCTATCTCTACAAAAGTACAGAAACATTAGACAGGCGTGGTGGCGCATGCCTGAGTCCCAGCTATTCGGGAGGCTTCAGTGGGAGGATCGCTTGAGCCTGGAAGGTTAAAGCTGCAGTGAGCCATGATCATACACTGCACTCCAGCCTGGGTGACAGAATGAGACTCTGTCTCTAATAATAATAATAATAATAATAATAATAATACACTCAGTGAAAATTAATTAACAATGTTAGTATAACTCTACTGACATAGTGGGAGAAGGGAAGTGTAGTAGAGGTTGGAGGCAGTACTTATGAGAATTAAATCATCATCTTTCTTAGTAGAAATTTAGTAGATAAATATCTAAGATTTAAAAATCAAAAATAGCCATTGTTATTTAGAAATGTGGACATAAATGTGTGTAGAAATAGCTGAAGAAGTTGAAAATGGTTTTGTTATAAGCCCTCACATACTCTTTAAGTTTTGTTATAAACCCTATGATCTTATTTGATATTTTAACTGTGTTATCTCACTTTAATTTTTAACGTAATTTAAATACAGAATGGTTGGTGAAGAAACTTGATTAATATAACCTTGTTATTGTGTATCACCATATCCTTCATTAGACTGAGTAGCTTTGAATGCAAGGAATTTTGATTTATTTACTTCAGGGTTACCCAGAGCCCAGCCCAGTGCTTGGCACGTAGCAAGCACTTACTATATGTTTATAGAATGAACGAAGAAGGGCACAAAAAAATATTCTGGAGAAGGAATGCAAAACATTCACTGAGTTCCAGCTGTTGATATATACCAAAAGTTGCTTTCCCCCCGCATAGAGTGAAGATATCCAAAGAGTAAGAAAAAAATCTTAAGTTCTGTTACTTCCACCATGAAGACACAAACAATTAAAAATGCCTGGACATAGCTTCTTGGCATTCTGAATATAGACATTGCCCGGGATATGTTTGAAATGTGCTTTTTGTGGTTCATTTTAAATAATATTCTGAAGGCTTAATCAAAGGGCATGTTGAAGCCTAGCATCAGAATATTAACTTGTTTTTCTGTTATGTATTCCTGGGGTCAGCATCTCTATATTTGGCTTTAATTTTTTTCCTTCTTTTTGTTCACTGACATTGTCCAAAAGCTACTGACATCAAATCCTGTGCTACAGGAAAAAAATCTCTCATGCCATACATAAGGTCACTGACATCCATCCTGAGTCGTCAGCAACAGACAGCTTTGTGCCATGGGAAAAAAGAAGTGGACATCATTAAAGAATCCTAACAAAACCACTATAATTACCCAAGGTTTTCAGCACTTAGAGCAGCTGCTTTTATATGGACTTAAGTTCCTTAAGTGTACCTACAGAAAATACAGGAAATAACTAGTGTAGTTCTTACACAGGAAATTATCGTTTTAAAGTTATTACTTTTGCTGATAATTTACCATTATCTCCAAAAGTAAAAATTCAAAATTTAAAATTAATATTCAAATGTGTTTTTAAAAGGAACCTTAGTCACACTCATTGTATTATTATAAATATTGTAATAGATTACTCCATACTATGAAAGTCCTGTTGATTAATATTGCAGATAGATTTTTGTGAAGTATTATAAACTAAAACATGTTAGTAATTTGTGTGTATTTACAAATTGTCTTCTTGTAGTCCTGTTCCATCAAACTGAATTTATATTTTTGGCATAGAAGACACATTTTTTAAGTGACTGCTTTAAGAGAATATGAAAAAATAATGATCCCTTAAGATGGTTAAACAACTTTGAATCTTTCAACCAAGATTCTTGTTTGAGAAAGGAAGATATTTAAGGAACACATGTAGCAAGGAAAAGTGCTACCAAGGGACTGAAATTCTTGAGCTCTGTGGAAAGAAAAGAGAGAACTGGGTCTCTGAGAAATATAGGCACTCTGAAACATGCCATGCCCTAGCTTACTGAGGGTCCTAGAGCCACAAGGGAGTGACTGCATTAGAGGCTGAGGTACAGGATATAGACCTGTAAGAAGCTGGGTAGCCAAGCAACTTTTGTCCCTCCTGCTGCTTGAGATTTCATTCCCTTGCCTCTCCTCACATCTTTAGACCCACGACTGTCAAGGACTCCTTACCACCAAGATCCTCTAACTCTGCCTTTGTCTCTGCTATTCCTTAATCCAAAACTGGTCCAGGGCAGGGACTTCTAGACAGGAGGATATAGAAGTGGAGAGAAGGGACAGAGGAGGAAATAGAAGAAAAGAGAAGATAGTCTTTCTTTTCTCTCTCTTTCCATGTCTGCAGCACCTCGAATTAGCAACTTCTTCAAAAATGGTTCCATCTTATTTCTCCCTATAATTCCTGTCCTGCTTCTAGCCTTAGGTCACCTGCCTCTCTCTCGTTCATTCATTCGTTCATTTATTCATTCATCTCTTATACATTCATTGAAAACACCTACTCCTACTATGTGGCAGTACTTGCTAGACAATGGGGGACACAAGAGTCAGCAGAAAACAGATACGATCCCTGGCTTTGAGGAATTCTCAACATTCAGGGGAAGAGAAACATTAAGCACATAATCATCCCAAAACAAATATAAAATTGCACAAGTACCACAAAAATGAAGTATGTGGCTCTGAGAGCCTATTATAAGAGAGGGATCTGTCCTAGTTAGAGAGGTCACTAAAGGCTTCTCTAAGGAAGGGACAGCTGAGCTCTGACAGAAAAGAAGCACTTATCAGGCAAAGAAAACAGCATGTGTCAAGGTCCTGGGGCAGGTTGGAGCATGGCAACTATGAGGGATAAGAAGCTGAGATAGTGAAGGTAGAACATAGTACAGACGCCAGTGGGTAGATGGGCCACATAGGTCATGAAAGAGAGTTTTGTCTTTATCCTAAGAACAGTGAGGAGCCACTGGAGGTGTTTAAGCCAGGAGTGAAGTAACTGAAGATTAGCAGTTTGAAAAGATCTGCATGGCTACAGTGTGAAGAACAGCCTGGAAGAGGCCAGGCTAGTTACAAAGTGAGAGATGATGGAAACTTTAATAGGGTAGGGATGGAAATGGAATGGACAGATTGGAGAGCTGTTCAGGAAGTAAAATGGATAAGACTTGGTTGTGAGTTGGATATAGGGAGCATGGGAGGAGGAGAGGTCAAGAGTGATTCCTGGGCTTCTTGCCTTGCACAATGAGAAATAAAGAAGTCAAGAGTCAAGTTTGAGAGATCATGAGTTTTGGTAATGTAGGGTTTGAAGTGCCTTTGAAATGTTCCAGAGAAGATGTCAAGTACATAATTGGACATATGAGGCCAGAGCTCAGAGGATAGATAAATGTGAATCTTCAGTGTATTGTTTAAGTGGTCACTGAAACTACCATCATTCACAAGATTGCCTATAGTCAGGAGGGCAGAGAGTAAAAAGAAATGCTCAGCTTGGCCTCCCAAATAATTTGGTTCTTCCTCTTTTGAATAGATGACCTTTATTTCCTTAGGGTAACAGAAGTTTGACTATTATCATCAATGTGGCCATTCTTTTTCTATAAAGGGTCTAAGTATAAATAGAGAAGGCAATGGGTTACAGGAGGCAAACTTTTTTCTAGCTATGATTTTACATTCTGTTGTGATCCAGGGAAGGGAAACAAACACTGTTTGAAAGGAATAAACATAGATTATAGAAAAGGAATCAAGTGAATTGGTCCCCAAGGTTCTCCCAGCAGGGACATATGCTCCTGCTCCCCAGTGGGAGCTCTCACTCTCTGGTAACGTCCTGATGCATTATGGCGAAGACTGTCCCTGCATAGATGTTCTTATAGCATTGCTTTTATTAGTTAGATGTTCTGTTAGTTAGATGTTTTATTAGTTAGTTGCTTCTATTAGTTAGATGTTTTATTAGTTAGATGTTCAGTTCTCAGTATATAGCTGAGATTAGTGGTTTGAAACGATCCACATGGCTACAATGTGAAGAACAGACTGGAAGAGGCCAGGTTAGTTAGGAAGTGAGAGATAGAGTTTTCCCCAATGTATGAAACAGCCTATTCATACATTAGAGATTTCTGTAGTCAGGGGTTTGTTACTTGTGGGGTCAGAGATTCATGAAGGATCCATGGAGCCTGCAAGAATGTAGAATCACAAAGCCATGAAGGGAGTGATGAACAGGGTGTGATATTCCAAAGAATTGAGACTGAGAAAGTATGTGATTGGCAATGTGTGGATCAGTGATACGGTTAGCAATGCCTTTTCAGTGGCACCAGATTGCATGAGTGCCCAGTGGTTGAAGAAGCAACCAGCTGGTCTCCACACTATAGGCATGCAGTAGACTAGGCCAACTCCAAGTGGTGACCTAGACCAGCAGCAGCAGCAGCAGCAGCAGAAATGCAGAATCTCAACTTCTGTCTCAGACCTAACAAATCAGAACCTGCATTTAAATAAGATCACTCAGGATTCTTAAGCACACGAAAGTTTGAGAAGCATTAGTCCAGATCAGTCTTCAAGAAGTTTGGCAATGGTAGGTAAGAGACAAAATAAAATCCAGATAAGAGGGAGATACTAGAAATGGAAATGAAAGAGAGAGGAGAACCCAGGAAGAAAAGGCTGGGATCAAAAGAACTACTTAACCTGGGGAAAGAGGTGTGACTCTTCCTTTGTTGAGAAAAATGGAAAAGAAGAATGGAAGAGGAAGTGTGAAATCAAAGGCAGATAACTGAGAAAACTTGGTGGATGGATGACCCACTTCTCCTAAGTAAAACTGGTGGCAAGGTCAACCACTGGAGAGAAGGCAAAAGAGAGGTTTTAGGCCAAACAATATTTCATAGTTTAGAAACTCCTTTAACTTACAGGGCTCTAGTTAAGTGACATTTACTTTTGGTTAACATGTCTTTGCATGTTTTTCCTGTACCTCCTTTAAACAGATATTCATCAATGTATAAAAATTATTAAATACTTTAACAACAATTTACAACAAAACTTTTGCATTTGTACAAGTAATCTGATGAGGCTAAGCTGAGCCATGAACTTCACTAGGGCCAGCATTATATAGCTTGCTGACACTATTAACTCAAAGGAATATCATGGCTGAAAAATGTATACAATTTGAAGAACAAAAAAAGTTTAATATTTACCTAAGTTTTGAAGTCTGTAAAGTTTGCTAAATCAATACAATGATCTGGAAAGTTCATCTCAAAGTCAGATATATTAGTGATTTACTTCATTGGTTTTCTGATGACCATTTATCATGAGGTATAGAATCTTCAGAATGAGGGAAATAAAAAACTTGACATATTTGCCTCTTATATGAACTAAATATCTGATTTATAAGTCACAAATGAACAAACTTCTACGGCCTGTCATGTTTTCTCAGTTTCTAATTTATTCAACCTCTGCTCATTATTGATCCTGACAAGCAGAGTGACCCAAAGATAAATTTATTCATTCCACAGTTGAGTCAGGAACAAGCCAAAAATTATAGATTTTCCCAGGCAGATGATGACAGGCAGTCAGAGGGATGACAAATGGCTGTCTTTAGATTTAGTAAGGATGGTTGTTCCAGACATTGCCAATAAAGATTGGAGTATGCTGGTCAAATACAGGTTCATCAGCGGTCATCATTAATGGTAGAGAGAGCATTGCTGTGCTGCAGACGCCTATACAGGAGCTTAGGCATCAACCCTGCAGGGGAAATATAATTTGCTCCTCAGTATTTTGCAGCACTCCTCTAAGTGATAGCATGACATGATCATTTATCAAACAGAGACTGTCCAGAAAAGTGTCTGCTTCCTTTAGTAACTTATTGAAGAGGAGGAAAGTGAAAGCTTTTTATTAAAGACAGGAAGGCAAAGACAGGAAGGCAATGAACAACCAGAGCGTATCCAAAGGGTAATCGTATTTCAGCAAAGGATTAGTTTAGTCTTAAATAAACATACACTGGAGGGAGTATGTCGAGGGTCATTTATCAAGTAAAGAACAATTAACAAAACTCTAAGCACTCTTTTATCTATATCAATTTAAAGTTCTGTAAGTGTTCTTATTAACTTTTAGATGATGGGCATCACATTCAACACTGTAAAAAATGTGACGCATAATCCCTTCCTTACAGGTTTCTAGAGTAAGAGAAATACAATGTAACTCTCACGTAAAATAAGGTAGTTATGGTTGTATTAAACACTGCCAAACAAATGCTGTTGGAGAAGGCATATTCCAGAGCCCAGAACTGAAGGCTGAAGTTATAATTTATGAAGATAACTTTCTTATAAAAAGCCAACTACTTATTTGTCAATAGGTCAAGAAGTTTCTTCTTCCTTACTTAAAATGTTTTCACTCTCTGTTGACAAAAATTAAGAGAAAGGGAATTAGTTAAGAGGTAGCAGGGCAGGCAAACAGGCAGAGAACTGACACATTTATTACTTTCTTTGTTCCAGGCACTTCATATGCCATGGCAACTAATCTTAATTAACCTCAAGTTATAGATGAAGACATAGATTTGCCTAAGGTCACACAGTAAGCAGCAGTGCCAGGAAGTTTAGGATTGCCTTATTTTTAAAAAAAAGTCTTATATTTTCACATAAATTATTTATTGGAATCCCTCAAAGTCTAGCGCAGACTAAATTTAGGATATATATCCAAAGGAAGTGAAATTACTATTTTAAAAGCAACATGTGCACTCCCATGTTCTTTGCAGTAATATTCACAATAGCCAAGCTATGGAAACAACCTAAGTGCACTACTTTTGTTGAGTAATTCATAACAGATTAAATGCATCTGATATTAAAGATAAAGAACAGAACTTTGGCCACATATAAGAAATACTCAAAGTGTACTTCATTTTCATTAAATAGTAGTTAAGATAAAATACACTTTTTAGAAAGGGGGGAAGGGGAGAAAGCAAGAAATGACAGACAAGGTACTGGGGAAAGAGTGACATTGGATGGGAAAAGAAACTCAAATAGGGACAAAGAGGCTGTGAAAAAAGCAAACTGAGACAGTTAGTTCTTAAGTTCCGTTAATCTGTTTTCCTCACATTTATTTGGGTTGTAGAACACAGAATAACTTTATTATTCCTTGAAATATCAGTTAGCTGATTTTCTTCTTATAAACTATAAAAACATGTAAACATTTATGATATAATGTAAAACAAAATTGTACTCACAGTACAATTATGACAATTAAAAATATGTACCCTCCCAAAAGTCCCTATGCTCAAAAAAGATTAGACGGATACATAACAACATATTAAAAATGATCTTTGCATGATAAGCATACAAATGATTTTTCCCCCTTTCTTCCATTTTTCCTTTTGGTAGGTGTTTGTTTTTGGTTTTGGTTTTTAACACTTAAAAAATTAATATGAATTATTTGTAAAATAAAAAGCAACAACACACATTGCTTACAATCGCAAGGGACTGCTTACTCACTACCCCTTAATTGCCTAATCTGTAAACTTCTATGAGCTACACTAAGAATAGGGCATCTTCCGCAGGAAAAAGATTTTTCTGAGCTGCAGTGGGGGCCATTTAAGGGAGTATGACAGAGAACAGTTGTGTGGCCCTCAACTTAAGACCTCATTTTTTTGCCTTATCTTCAGTGCCTTCTATTATCAGTATAGATTGTTTTATTCAAAATTTATTTTAGAAGGTATTATTATGCACAAAATTTATTTAGAAGGTGTTATTATGCACCTTCTAAGTACCTGGCTCTGAGCTAGAATTCCATGAAAGCAGTAATTACCTTTAAAAACAATAACCGACATGCTAGAAGTATTGGTAAATATGAAATGCTTGTGCTTTGCTTTTTCTTCTCTAATTATAGGATTTGGAGTTTTTACTGAACAAGTTGATGAAGCTGTGGAAAATTGACCTAAATGGAAATCCTGTTTGTCTCAAACCAAAATACAGGGACAGACTGATACTGGTGTCCAAATCACTGGGTACATATTTATATTAATAAGAGAATGACAATTAGTTAATTTTTAGTTATTTTACCAGTACGCTTTCAGAAATATGAATATGACATCTGGATCTGTGAAAACCGTCAACTTTAAATTCAATATTTTGAATAAGAGCAAAAGTTAAAATTGACAAATAAAGCATGAAAAACATCTGCTGTTCAGAAGTAATTAAAGCACCTGATACTTATTCCTTAAGGAGGATATTTTGCTATTACCAATAAAAATGGTTAGTCATATATGTGTAGAACTTGCTGACCTTTTGCCAAACTTTCACTGGCACAAATCCTTTGATGATCCCAAGAGACTCCTTAGCTCTTGGTTCTGTAGATAAAATTGATCAAAGCTTTCATTGCTTGACATTTGCCAAATGTTACCCTAAGAACATACAGGAATCCCTTTCATTTGATAGGAGAGCTAAGTGAGGAGACCCTTTATGAGATCCTTACAAATAACATTCCTGAATATGCACCATACTGGTAGAAATGGACAAAAGCACTAGATTAATAGTGACCAAGTGACACAGCATCAGAAAGACACACAGTGACCTCTCACGAAGGCACTGGTTTGCTGTGTCCTTGTAAGAAGTCATTTTTATGTTTTATAGGTTACCCAGTCCTCACCAAACAGAGTGACAGTCCACATATTTGGTTTACTTAGCATGAGTGGAAGCAAATTTTGTATTGAGAGCAACTTATTAAAATGAAATAAATCTCATTAGGTCTATAATCTGGAATCCATTACCTGGCTCCCAGTCTTGAACCATTTTCACACCTATTAACTTCAAATAAGATCATTTGAGGCTGGCCGCGGTGGCTCACGCCTGTATTCCCAGCACTTTGGGAGGCCACGGCAGGTGGATTGCCTGAGCTCAGGAGTTCAAGACCAGTCTGGGCAACACAGTGAAACTCCATCTCTACTAAAATACAAAACAATAGCCGGGCGTGGCGGTGTGCACATATAATCCCAGCTACTCAGGAGGCTGAGACAGGAGAATCGCTTGAACCTGGTAGGCGGAGGTTGCAGTGAGCCGCGATCATGCCATTGCACTCCACCCTGGGCGACGAAGTGAGAGAATATCTCAAAAAAAAAAAAAAAAAAAAAAAAAAAAAAAGATCATTTGCTAAAAATCAGATGGAATCAGGTTAACAGAGGCACAGTTTCCTAGTCATTCCTCAGCTCTGCTTGGGACATTAACATGAGGAAGAAGAGATTACAATAAAAGACTTAGAATTTTCATTCCTTATCTTTATAGTATATTTTAAAAGTATGTATTGATTACATATATCTCATCCAAAAATATACTAACAAGTTATATAATTATTAATAAAAATAGATCTGGAAAGACATCAATAAATATAAGTGGCTGGAAAAACTGAGCATCAAAGAATGACCTTTAGAGTAGAGGCGGGGTTTCACCACTTTGGCCAGGCTGGTCTCGAACTCCTGACCTCAAGTGATCCACCCGCCTTGGCCTCCCAAAGTGCAGGGATTACAAGCATGAGCCACCGGCCCAGCCTGACACCACTGTTAAATTAGGGAGAAAATGTTAAGGAAGGATGGCTAATTCTAGTTATCACGACTGTGAAAGGATTTACTTTCTATCAGAAAGACTGTGTTTAACACAAACGCAGAAGCCTCGCTCTTCATTCTAGCAGAATTTTGCTTTTGCACACTTATTCTCCATATGAGGAAAACTACAAGTAACCCAATTTCCGCTTCAGGAAGTTAAAGACATTAACTTGGCAGAAATAGGCTTAGTCCGGGAAACAGAAAGCAAGCAACTTGTTCAGGGAAACTTTTCAGTTCTGCGACGCATGCACTCTGCCTCCAGGAAAGTGGCAAATACGGCTGCACGCATTGGCGGCCCCACCCTCCCTGGTCACATTTTGGGAGACAGTGGTGTGGCAGCGGCCGTGGCGATAGCGACGACAGGCCTAGGGCGGTCAGAAGGTTTCTGGTTCAGGTTTAACTTTCGGCTTCCGTCTCGGGGCTGAAGTTTGTGAGCTGTAGTATTGAGTCCCATTCGAGCTATTGTTCTCTTTTTCCTGAAAAATGGCACTAAGAGGGAGCTGGATGAGCTGAAACCATTGATCTTTTCACAGTCGTTGATAACTAGAATTAGACACTCCTTAACCTTTTCTTCCTAATTTATCAGTGATGTCAGGCTGGGCACAGTGGCTCACGCCTGTAATCCCAGCACTTTGGGAGGCTCCAAGGCGGATGAGAAGACAGTGAAGAGCGTGCTGGGTTTCTCAGAGCCTACAGTGGTCACAGCAGCATTGAACTGTGTGGGGAAGAGCATGGACAAGAAGAAGGCAGCCGATCATCTGATACCTTTTCTTGATGATTCTACTCTCTGATTTGTGGACAAACTGAGGCTGTAGGAGAAAGGCGGAAGCTCTAGGCATTCCAAGTCTAGCAGTGACTGAAGCAGAAAACGAGAGCTAAAGAAGGTGTTTGGTGATGATTCTTGAGATCTCTAAGGAATCATCAGGAGTAAAGAAGCAGCGAATACCCCGTTTTGAGGAGGTGGAAGAAGAGCCTGAGGTGATCCCTGGGCCTCCATCAGAGAGTCCTGGCATGCTGACTAAGCTCCAGATCAAACAGATGATGGACGCAGCAAAATGACATATGGAGGAGAGGAAAAAACAGCTACGCTTTATTAGCCCCCCTACACCTCAGCCAAAGACGCCTTCTTCCTCCCAACCAGAGCGACTTCCAATCGGCCACACTATTCTGCCCTCCCAGGCTGTCACTTTCATGAATGATGCCATTGAGAAGGCAAGGAAAGCAGCTGAACTACAAGCTCGAATCCAAGCCCGGGTGGCACTGAAGCCAGGACTCATCAGCAATGCCAACATGCTGGGCCTGGCTCATCTCCATGCCATGGGCATTGCTCCCCCAAAGGTGGAGTTAAAAGACCAAATTAAACCTACACCACTGATCCTAGATGATCAAGGGTGCACTGTAGATGCAACACGCAAGGAGATTGAGCTGACACACTGCATGCCTACTCCTGCCAATATTCGTGCTGTGAAGAGGGAACCATTCAAGCAACAGCTAAAAGAAAAACCATCAGAAGACATGGAGTCCAATATCTTTTTTGACCCTGAGTCTCCACTGTCGCTTCCCAGCGCCAGAAACGCACTTTTAAATTCCATGACAAGGGCAAATTTGAGAAGATTGCTCAGCAATTAAGAACAAAGGCTCAACTGGAGAAGCTTCAGGGAGAGATTTCACAAGCAGCTCAAAAAATAGGCATCCATACTTTGACTAGGCTTGCCTTCATTGCTCCTAGGAAGGAGCTAAAGGAAGTAGATATCCCTGAAATTGAGTGGTGGGACTCACATAATCCCCAATGGCTTTGACCTTACAGAGGAAAATCCCAAGAGAGAAGATTATTTTGGAATCACAAATCTTGTTGAACATCCAGCCCAGCTCAATCCTCCAGTCGACAATGACACACCAGTTACTCTGGGAGTGTATCTTACCAAGAAGGAACAGAAAAAACTTCAGAGACAGACAAGGAGGGAAGCACAGAAGGAACTACTAGAAAAAGTCAGGCTGGGCCTGATGCCTCCTCCAGAACCCAAAGTGAGAATTCTAATTTGATGCAAGTATTAGGAACAGAAGCTGTTCAAGACTACACGAAGGTAGAAGTCCATGTCAGAGCTCAGATGGCAAAAAGACAAAAAGTGCATGAAGAGGTCAATTCTGCCTGAAAACTCACAGCAGAATAGAGAAAGGTCAAGAAAATTTAAAAGCTTAAGACATTTCACAGGGGTACACATATCTGTATATGGAGTTAGAAATTTGAGCACCCCAGCCAAGAAGTTCAAGATTGAGATGGAGTTAGAAATTTGAGCACCCCAGCCAAGAAGTTCAAGATGGAGGCCACTGCTGGGCAACTGTACCTGACGGGGTGGTGGTACTGCACAAGGATGTCAACGTGGTAGTAGTGGAAGGGGGCCACAAGGCCCAGAAGAAATGTAAGCATCTTAATGCTGCATCGGATAAAGTGGGATGAATGGGCATCTAACACAAAGGGAGATGATCATGAGGAATCTAATGAGGAAGCTGTGAAGAAAACCAACAAATGTATACTATTCTGGGAGGGTACAGCCAAAGACCGGAGCTTTGGAGAGATGAAGTTTAAACAGTGTCCTACAGAGAACATAGCTCGTGAGCATTTCAGAAAGCATGGGACTGAACATTACTGGAAACTTGCCCTAAGTGAATCTGCGTACAGTCCACTAATTGAGACTACTGCAAGCCCTTGCCTCTCCCCTCTTGCCTTTGTCTCTTCTGTCCTCTCATTTATTCTGTTTCCCAACCCACTCCCACTTGTATGATCTCAGAACTATGCCAAGCAGACATTGGGACAAAGGGAGAATATGTTGCTCCCTTCCCCAGTCAGCCTGGTGTTGCCCTTTATTCCCCTTATGTGCATATGATTAAAGAGGTTTTTTTAAAATAAATAATAAAAAAGATGACTTTTATTGTAAAGTTATAAGTACTAAGATATTTGACAATTTCTTATGGTTTGGATAGTACTAGCTACATCAGTGGAAAAAAAAGTGCATGAGATAAGATATGGAGACAGTTTTACTTCTAGATTCTATAGTTCTAGTTTATATTCTTTGTTTCAACATTTTGTTTTGTACTTTGGGTATAACACAATATTATGGCTCATGTTTAAGTGGCAGTATTAATATTTTCAGTAGTACAACTAATATTTTATCAGAATATTGTCATTATACCTGAAATAATGTGTGATCTAATAAATTTTACTACATCCTTTCTACATTCTGGGATCTAGTGGATTACATGAATAATGAGAGAAAATATCTAATTTTCAAAACTACTATACATAAATTTCATTAGAAAAAAATCTATCAAGCAGAGTCCTATGGAAAGAAAGAAAAAAATTTTGAAGAAAAAAATCATCCTTCTATTAAATGAAGGTCATCTGTGTTCATGTAATTGAGGAAACAATATAGGCAATATAAAATAACCTTTAATAAGGGAATTGTTCAGTATTTCATAATATATCCACAAACAATAGAACACCAGCCATTAAAAACTGTATTTAAGGAAAAACATGGTAAAATATTCACAACACAATATTAAAAAGCAGGATGCAAAACTAATATAAATAGAGCATTCCAATTTTACATACATATATCGAAAATAAAAACATGCTAAGAAATATACAAAAGTGTTACCAGTGATTATTTCTCATTGGGGAATAATTTTTTTATTTTTTGTGTGTTTTCCAAATGTCTTACAACATGCAAAAATTATTTGTATAATTTATGAAGCTCAATTTCTATCACACCTCTGTAATCCC
Source organism: Theropithecus gelada (assembly GCF_003255815.1). Classification (NCBI taxonomy): domain Eukaryota; kingdom Metazoa; phylum Chordata; class Mammalia; order Primates; family Cercopithecidae; genus Theropithecus; species Theropithecus gelada. Next base: position 69,267,281 of record NC_037676.1, on the reverse strand, counting down.
AGGGCTTTGGGAAGCCGAGGTGAGAGGATTGTTTGAGGCCAGGAATACAAGAGCAGCCTGGGCAACATAGTGAGATCCCACCTCTACAAAAAAAAAATGTCTTTAATTATCCAGGCTTGGTGGCACATGGCTATTGTTCTAGCTACTCTGGAGGTTAAGGCAGGAGGCTCACTTAAGCTGAGGAGTTTTGAGGTTGCAATGAGCTAAGATCATGCCACTGCATTCCAGCCTGGATGGCAGAGTGAGATCCTGTCTCAAAAATAAATAAATAAATAAACAAACAAACATAATAAGGGGTATGGTCAGGCACGGTGGCTCATGCCTGTAATCCCAGCACTTTGGGAGGCCGATGCAGGCGGACTGCTTAAGCTCAGGAGTTTCAGGCCAGCCTGGGCAACATGGCAAGACCTTGTCTCTACTAAAAATACAAAAAAATAGCTGGGGATGGTGGTGCACACCTGTGGTCCCAGCGACTCGGGAGGCTGAGGTGGGAGGATCACTTGAGCCCCAGGGGGCAGAGGTTGTTGTAAGCCAAGATCACTCTATGCACTCCAGCCTGGATGACAGAGCGAGACCTTGTCTCCAAAAAAAAAAAAAAAAAAAAAAAAAAAGACGGGATATGGATAATAATTACGGAGCCTTTTAATGTTTTATTTGATGATATTTCCATTGTTTATAACAAGCATATGTTCTTTTTGGAATCAGAAAAAAATCTATAAATAAAATCTCAACAAAAGTACATACGTTGCGTAATTAACGTATTTTAAAAACAAATTTATTTCAGTCTATGGTGTAACTTAAGTTTCTGTGCTCTGAACCAGAATTGCATATTTTGACTTATGTTTATATGTATATATTGTATATATGTATATATATGTATATATTTTTAAATGTATGTATTTTTCTCCAGAATTTCTTGATGGAAAAGAAATTAAAAATATAGAAAGACAATTTCTAATGAATTGGAAAGCATCCAAAGATGCCAAGAAAATCAGCAAAAAAAGGAGCAGTAAAAATGAGGATGCAAGCAATTCACTCATAAGTAAGCACTCTGTCACTCATTAGGTGACTGCTCTTCTAGCAAAGGAAATATTCTAAGCAACAGAAAAATGCCAACAAATAAAATGTTTTTTGTTTAGTTTGTTGTTGTTTTATGGGTTTTTTAAAAACTTATTTACTTAGTTGTACATAAGTACAATTTGTCTTGTAATGGAAATTTTACCTATAATCTTTATGTAAATGGTAGCCACTGTGAACAACAGCTGTGTTTGGTTTTGTGTAGACACAGAGCCACAAGGGTAGGGAAAAATGTATAATTTTATATCTGGCAAAAGTGCATGATATCAGCTATGTAAATTGTGAAACCTAAGCCACTCGTATATTTGTTAAGTAACAGTGCAAAAAGGCCAGGCACGGAGGCTCACGCCTGTAATCCCAGCACTTTGGGAGGATGAGGAGGGTGGATCACCTGAAGTCAGGAGTTCAAGACCATCCTGGCCAACATGATGAAACCCTGTTTCTACTAAAAATACAAAAGATTAGCCAGGCATGGTGACAGGTACCTGTAATCCCAGCTACTTGGGAGGCTGAAGCAGTAGAATCGCTTGAACCCAGGAGGCGGAGGTTGCAGTGAGCCAAGATTGTGCCATTGCACTCCAGCCTGGGCAACAAGAGCAAAACTCCATCTCAAGAAAACAAAAAGGTGCAAAAATAACATTTTTTATCAATATAGAAAATAAAAATATATCATGGCCACATCTGTGGACTGTCCCCCTTCTTATGCACATACTCCAACACCTGAAAATTTGGATTATAATATACCTAAAGTTGTGTTACAAAGGACATACCAACCTCCCTTGCCTAACTAATGCAACAAAATGTAACTAAGAGCAATGTGTAACAGTTATCTTCATTTTGGAGCATCCAAGAATTGACTAGTCTGGCCGGGCACAGTGGCTCATGCCTGTAATCCCAGCACTGTGGGAGGCTGAGACAGGCGGATCACCTGAGGTCAGGATTTCAAGACCATCCTGGCCAACATGGTGAAATCCCATCTCTACAAGAATACAAAAATTAACCAGCCATGATGGCAGGTGCCTGTAATCCCAGCTACTCGGGAGGCTAAGGCAGGAGAATCACTTGAACCTGAGAGGTGGAGATTGCAGTGAGCCAAGATTGCGCCATTGCACTCCAGCCTGGGCGACAGAGCAAGACTCTATCTTAAAGAAAAAAAAAGAACTGCCTAGTCACAGATTTTTTAGCCCACAACGTTGCAATGAGCCCCTTCCTCCTTTCCATGATAGTGTTTGATTCTACGACTGACTAAGGGAGGGGATAAGGACATAGTGAAGGGGCTAGGCCAGGGAAATAGAAAAAGGGAAATGGGGACACTGTAGTGAGGTTTTATGCACAGATAGCATATCCTAGGAGCTCTGTCACTCTAGGACATGGTGTCTGACATGAGGAGGAATACAGGTGGAGAGGTATGGAGCTCTAGTGATTTTGCCATATCATGTTCACTGAATACAAACTATGGGGCCAAACGTGGTGGTTCACACCTGTAGTTCCAGCACTTTGGGAGGCTGAGGTGGGAGGATAGTTTCAGCCTAGGAGTTCAAGATCAGTTTGGGCAACATAGTGAAACCTCATCTATACAAAAAATATTTTAAAATTAGCCAGGCATGGTGGCATGTGCCTATTGTCCCAGCTACTTGGGAGGCTGAGGGAGGAGGATCACTGGAGCCTGAGAGATCAAGGCTGTGGTGAGCGTGATTGTGCCACTTCACTCCAGCCTGGGGAACAGAGCAAGACCCCATCTGAAAAAAATAAAGAATATAAACTATGGAAAATCATTAAGTAGAATGGGACTTTCTTAGTTGATAATATACTCATGAGTAAATTGCAATATACTGTGTTGTAATGTGAATTTCTCAAGATCTGAAACTTCTAAAATAGTCAGAAGGCATGATTCCTTTGTTCATTCCTGGCTGGCTGTGAAGGGCAGAACTAGACCTAGAGTAAGGATTCTAGTATTTTATATATTTTCAGTATTACACCAAAGATGTCACTTTTTAAATATTTAATACCAGCCTCACCCCAGAATTGGGCCAATTCTAAAAATAATGTAGTTTCTTTCATTTTAACTGATTTCAAAAATTCTTCCTAATTTAGGGACAACTACATTAATTGTTAACTTCAAGGAAATTTGACAAAATAATATGTCTTTAAATTTACAACTTAAAAAAATTATAGTCTACTAACCAAAGCAATCTATACAATGCAATCCCTATAAAAATACCAATGACATTCTTCACAGAAATAGAAAAAAAATCCTGAAATGTGTGTGGAACCCCAATAACCAAAACAATACTGGGCAAAACCAACAAAGCCAGCGCCACCACCTACTAGACTTCAAGGTATACAACAAAGCTATAGTAACTGAAACACCATGGTACTGGTATAAAAACAGGAAAATAGACTAGTAGAACAGAATAGAGAACCCAGAAACCAATCCACTTAGCTACAGCCAACTGATTTTTGACAAAGGTGCCAAGGACATACATTGGATCACAGCTCACTACAGCCTTGATCTCCCAGGCTCAAATGATCCTCCTGCCTCAGACTCCCAAGTAGCTGAGATGACAGGTGTGTGCAACCATACCCGGCTAATTTTAAAATACTTTTTGTAGAGATGAAGTCTCACTGTGTTGCCCAAGCTAATTTGGAACTCCTAGGCTCAAGCTATCCTCCTCCTCCTCAATAAATGGTGATGGGAAAACTGGATATCCATATGCAGAAGACTGAAACTAGACCCTCAGCTATCACCCTATGCAAAAATCAACTCAGTATGAATCAAAGACCTAAATATAAGACCTGAAACTATAAAACTACTAGAAGAAAACAGAGGAAATGCTTCAGGACATTGGTCTGTGAAAAGATTTTATAATAGAACCTCAAAAGCACAGGCAACGAGAACAAAAATAAACAAATGGGGTATGTCAAACTAAAAAGCTTCTGCACAGCAAAGGGAACAATCAAGAGTGAAAAGACAACCTACAGAATGGGAAAAATATCTGTAAACTATTCATCTGACAGGATTATTATTCAGAATATACAAGAAACTGCAATATCTCAACAGCAAAAAAACAACAATCCAGTTTTAAAATGGGCAAAGGATCTGAACAGACATTTCTCAAAAGAAGACATATAAATGGCCAAGAAAAATATGCCCAATATCACTTAATCATCAGGAATGCAAATCAAAACTACAATGAGGTGTCATCTCATCCCAGTTAGGATGGTTATTAACAAAAAGACAAAAAATAACAACAGCTGGCCAGGCACAGTGCTCACGGCTGTAATCCCAGCACTTTGGGAGGCTGAGGTGGGTGGATCACTTGAAGTCGGGAGTTCAAGAACAGGCTGGCCAACATGGTGAAACTCTGTCTCTACTGACAATACAAAAATTAGCCAGGCGTGGTGGTGCATGCCTGCAATTCCAACTACTCAGAAGGCTGAGGCACGAGAATCACTTGAACCAGGAGGCAGACATTGGCAGTGAGCCAAGATCGCACCACTGCACTCTAGCCTGGGTAACAGAGCGAGACTTAGTCTCAAAAAATAAAAACCAAATGGTGGTGATATGGGTTGGCTGTGTCCCCACCCAAATCTCATCTTGAACTGTAGCTTCCATAATTCCCATGTGTTGTGGGAGGGACCTGCTGGAAGATAACTGAATTATGGGGGCAGTTTCCCCCACACTGTTCTCATGGTAGTGGGTAAGTCTCATGAGATCTGATGATTTTATAAGCAGTTTCCCCTTTTGCTTGGCTCTCATTCTCTCGTCTGCCACCATGTAAGACGTGCCTTTTGCCTTCTGCCATGATTGTGAGGCCTCCCCAGCCATGTGGAACTGTGAGTCCATTAAACCTCTTTTTCTTTATAAATTACCTAGTCTCAAGTATGTCTTTATCAGCAGCATGAAAATGGACTAATACAGCTGGTGAGGATGCAGAGAAAAGGGAGCTCTCTTATACACTGTTGGTGGGAATGTAAAGTTGTACAACCACTATGGAGAACAGTATGGAGGTTCCTCAAAAAACTACAAATAGGGGGCTGGACGTTGTGGCTTAGAACTGTAATCCCAGTGCTTTTGGAGGCCAAGGCAGGAGTATCAGTTGAGACTAGGACATCAAGACCAGCCTGGGCAACAAAGCAAGACACCATCTCTTCAAAAACATTATTTTTAAAATTAGCAGCCAGGCGAGGTGGCTCACGCCTGTAATCCCAGCACTTTGGGAGGCCAAGGCAGGTGGATCACTTGAGGTCAGGAGTTCAAGACCAGCCTGGCCAACATGGTAAACCCTCATCTCTACTAAAAATACAAAAAAATTAGCTGAGCATGGTGGCACACACCTGTAATCCCAGCTATTCGGGAGGCTGAGGCAGAGAATTTCTTAAACCTGCAGCCTGGGTGACAGAGCAAGACTCCATCTCAAAAAAAAAAAAAAAAAAAGACAAAACAAAACAAAAACCTACAAATAGAACTACAGATTTTCCTCGAATTTAAAAAAATTCCTTGAGTTAAAAAAAGAAAAAAACCTACCATATGATCTAGCAATCCCACTACTGACCATCTATCCAAAGGAAAAGAAATCAGTTTATCAAGGAGACATCCACACCCTCGTGTTTGTTGCAGGAGTATTCACAATAGCCAAGGTACAGAATCGCCCTAAGTGTCCAACAGATGAATGAATAAAGAAAATGTGGTATATATACACAATGGAATACTATTCAACTATAAATAAGAATGAAATCCTGTTATTTGCAACAACATGGATGGAAATGGGGAATGTTACATTAAGTGAAATAAGCCAGAAACAGAAAGTGGAACAGTGCATGTTCTCACTCATCTGTTAAAGCTAAAAAAAAAAAAAAAAAAAAAAAAAAAAAGTTGATCTCATAGAATTAAAAAGTAGAACGAAGATATTACAAACTGGGAAGGGCAGAGGGAATAAGGTGAGGGAAGAGAGAGATTTGGTAAAGGTTATAAAATTACAACCAGATAGGCGGAATAAACTTTAGAGTTCTATAGCAGCTGTCCCCAACCTTTGTAGCAGCAGGGACTGGTTTTGTGGAAGACAATTTTTCCATGGACCAGAAGTGTGGTGGAGGGGGATATTGTTTTGGGATGATACAAGTACATTACATTTATTATGCACTTTATTTCTATTAACATTGCACTGTAACATATAATGAAATAGTAATTCACCATAACGTAGAATCAGCAGGAGCCCTGAACTTTTTTTCCTGCAGCTAGATCATCCTATCTGGGGGTAATGGGAGACAGTGACAGATCATTGGGCATTAGATTCTCATAAGGAGTTCACAACCTAGATCCCTCACATGCACAGTTCACAATAGGGTTCGTGTTCCTATGATAATCTAATGCTGTAGTAGATCTGATAGGAGGCAGAGCTCAGGTGGTAATGCGAGTGATGGAGAGCAGATGTAAATACAGATAAAGCCTCGCTCGCTCACCTGCCACTCACCTTCTGCTGTGCGGCCCAGTTTCTAATAGGCTACAGACCAGGACCATTGGGTTGGGGACCCCTGCACTATAGGATGACCATAGATAACAATCATATATAGTTTAAAATAGCTAGAAGGAGAATATTGAATGTTGCCAACACAAAGAAATGATAAATGTTTGAGATTATGTATATGCTAATTTCCCTGATTTGATCACTATACATTATATGTATTGCAACATCACTATGTACCCTATAAATATGTACAATTATGTCTCAACTAAATCTTTTTAAATTAGCCATTTAATTTTCTCAAAACAGTCCTTATTAATCTCTTTATAATCTAGTGTGAGCACCAACTAACAAAAACAATCTTTTTTTTTTTTTTTTTTTTATAGAGTAATCTCTCTGTTGCCCAAGCTAGAGTGCAGTGGCACGATTGCAGCTCACTGCAACCTCTGCCTCCCAGGTTCAAGCAATTCTCCTGCCTCAGCCTCCCGAGTAGCTGGGATTACAGGCGTGCACCACCACACCCGACTAATTTTTGTATTTTTAGTAAATAAGATTTCACCATGTGGGCCAGGCTGGTCTTAAACTCCAGACCTCAAGTGATCCACCCACCTCGGCCTTCCAAAGTCCTGGGATTACAGGCATGAGCCACTGCACCCAGCCCAAAAACAATGTTTCAAGTCATGTAGATAAACTAACAACAAACTATCTGAAAAGAAATTATGAAAATAATCCCATTTACAATAACAACAAAAGAATAAAATACCCAGGAATAAATTTAATTAAGGAGGTGAAAGACATATGCTGAAAACTACAAAACATCGATGAAAGAAATTAAACAAGACATCTTCTGCAATGTCTGCTTATAAATTTTAAAAGAAATTAAACAAGACACAAATGAAAAGACACCTCATGTTCATGAATTGGAAGACTCAATATTGTAAAATATCCATAAGACCAAAAGTGATCCACAGATTCAATGCAATTTCTATCAAAATCCCAATGGCATTTTTTATAGAAATAGAAAAGAGCAATTCTAAAATTCATATGGAACCAATGAAGACCACAAATAGCCAAATCAATCTTAAGAATGAAGAACAAAGCTGAAGGCATCACATTTCCTGATTTTGAAATATATTACATAGATATAGTAATCGAAACAGTATGGTACTGGCAGAAGACAGACATATAGAGAAACAGAACAGAATAGAGCACCCAGGAAAAAATCCATGCAGACGTAATCAATTGATCTTTGACAAAGGTGCCTAGAATACACAATGGGGAAAGAAAAGTCTCTTAAACAAATAGTGGTTTTTGTTCCTCCAAAGAAGACATACAAATGGCCAACAGGTATATGAAGAAATACTCAATGTCAGTAATCATCAGGGAAATGCAAATCAAAATTGTAATCAGCTATCACCTCACACCTGTCAGGGTGGCTTTTTTTTGTTTGTTTGAGACAGAGTTTTACTCTTGTTGCCCAGGCTGGAGTGCAATGGCGTGATCTCGGCTCACTGCAACCTCCGCCTCCTGGGTTCAAGCAATTCTCCTGCCTCAGCCTCCCAAGTAGCTGAGATTACACGCATGTACCACCACACTTGGCTAATTTTGCATTTTTAGTAGAGATGGGGTTTCACCATGTTGGTCAGACTGGTCTCCAACTCCTGAACTCAAGTGATCCACCTGCCTCTGCCTCCCAAAGTGCTGGTATTACAGACACGAGCCATTGTGCCTGGATGGCTATTATTTTTAAAAAGGTAACACGTGTTAGAAAGGATGTGAAGAAATTCGAACCCTTGCACACCACTGGTGGGAACGTAAAATGGTGCAGCCACTATAACAAACAGTATGAACATTCCTCAAAAAGTTAAAAATAGGACTGCCATATGACCCAACAATCCCACTTATGGATATTTATCCAAAAGAATTGAAATCAGGATCTCCAAGAGACATCAGTACTCCTATGTTCATTGCAGCACTATTCACAATAGCCAAGATGTGGAAACTAGGTACATGGACATTGGAGAGATGAATGGATAAAGGAAATGTATATTAAATGGAACATGGAACACTATTCAGCTTTACAAAGAAAGGAAATTCTGCAATATGTGACAACATGGGCGAGCCTTGAGGATATTATGCTAAGTGAAATGAGCCAGGTCAAAGAAAGACAAATACTGATTCAACTTATATAAGACTAAAATAGTTAAATTCCTACACTCAAAGAGTGGAGTGCTATTGCCAGCAAATGAGGGGAGGAAAGGGGGACTTACTAATCAATGGGCATAAAGTTTCGGCCAAACAAGATGAATAAGCTCTAGAGATCTACTGTACGACATTGTACCTAAGGTAAAACAATAATGTATTGTACATTTAAAACTTTGTTAAGAGGGTAGATCTTGGCTGGGCGCAGTGGCTCACGCCTGTAATCTCAGCACTTTGGGAGGCTGAGGCAGGCAGATCACTTGAGGTCAGGAGTTCGAGACCAGCCTGGCCAATATGGTGAAATCCTGTCTCTACCAAAAATACAAAACAATTAGCTGGATATGGTGGCATGCGCCTGTAGTCCCAGTTACTTGGGAGGATGAGGCAAGAGAACTGCTTGAACCTGGGAGGCAGAGGCTGCAGTGAGCCGAGATGGCACCACTGCACCCCACCCTGGGTGACAGAGCAAGATATCATCTAAAAAAAAAAAAAGAAAAAAAGGAGGGTAGATCTCATGTTAAATAGTTTTGCTACAATTTTTTAAAGTCCGTATAGAATGTTATAGTATGTAAGCTTCATTTCAGACCTTGTGGTAGTTGCTGTTATGATAATTATTAATAATTTAAAATGGAAAGCACTCGGAATTAAAAGGCAAAGAAGAGGGGGCAAGGGAAGAAAAAGAACTGACATTTACTGTGCTAAACATTTCAGATATTTACACACATTATTGCATTTAATTATTATGACCTGTGAGGCAGAAGATTATTATATGCATTTTGCAGATGAGAAAGTTCAGTTTCAGAAAATGAAGTGACTTGTCTTGAGTTTACAAAGCTAGCAGGGGGCACAGGCTAAATTAAGCTGGGGTAGAAGGACAATTAATCATTTAAAGCAATAATGCTCTACTAAGAAATTCAATTTGGTGGGAATTTGGGAAAATCACGGATATGGAAATATGTGATATGTAAACAATTTTTATAACTAAAAAGGAGCTAGAGGAAATAGGGTAATAAAACAAATTTCAAAATTTTATAAGGAGTACTCAAATAGATTACATAATTTACTATATTGAAAAATGGTCTCGGCTGGGTGCGGTGGCTCATGACTGTAATCCCAGCACTTTGGGAGGCCGAGGCAGGCAGATCACCTGAGGTCAGGAGTTCAAGACCAGCCTGGCCAACATGGTGAAACCCCATCTCTACTAATAGTACAAAAATTAACCAGGTGTGGTGGCAGGCACCTATCATCCCAGCTACTAGGGAGGCTGAGGCAGGAGAATAACTTGAACCCAGGAGGCAAGGGCTGCAGTGAGCCGAGATCGTGCCACTGCACTCCAGCCTGGGTGACAAGATGAGACACTGTCTCAAAAAAAAAATCATCTCTAAAATCAATTAAAATAAAATTTAAAGTGAACACACTGACTCGCTGCAGCAGAAAATTTTCTGAGCTTTTCTCAGGAGTACTTGGTTATTCTTCCTTGGCCATTTGTAGGTCCTCCCTCCCCTTTGCCCATGTTTGCCATCCCCATCCAAACAGATGGTACAAACCTGGAACTCTCAGGCTTAAAAGCAGTGACATCCCTGTATACATGTATATAAATATATAATAACTCTATCCTTTTGTATATGTCCAATAGCAGACTATATGGTCTTTATGCAAAGACTTTTATAACTGTGCAAGAGAAAGGGAAAGCATAAATTAAAATCTAGAAAATATATTATATATTTTCAAAATCTACAGTACAGATCTTTAGAAGAGTTAAAATGAATCTTTTAAAGGCACCTCTGCACAACCAAATACATTGTAAGGGAATAGGAATTCTTAAAAAGATGGTAATAATTTTTGTACTTCCTAATCTTTTATGTATTTTTGATAGCCTCGTAAATTTAGAGCTCTATATTGGGGATTATGGTAAAATTATAGGAATTATTATAACTTCTAACTTCAAGGATCTTACAATTTAAAAATCTTATCCTAAGTATAGTCATATAGCTATATGACACAAAATTGTAAACGTACTTTAATATCTTAATAAAATCCAAAATATACTCACATCTTTTAGCACTTTCTTTTATAGCACTTCTATAGAAAAAATCATAGTAAACATTAAGCACCTCGAATGTGTCCAAGAATATGCCAGTCACTGTGGATTAGAGGTGAATAGGGCTGTCCCCACTTAAAAGGAACTTACTGCTGGAAAGGGAGGAGGATCTGAAAGCAGGTAACTGATGTGGAATGTTAAGTGCCAGAATAAAGGTATGGACATATCCCCAAAAAGATACATGACTTATTTACTCCCTACAAATGAAACAATTTGAAAAAAATGAACTAACTCAGAACAGTAAAATTAAGGGCAGTTAATATTTATATTAATGTTGGCATGCCCATTTTATTTTATTTTAAAGAGTTGACCAAGAACTTTCCTGTATAGGTTTTTGTGTATGAAAGTCTGCACTATTTTTTCTTGGGTTATTCATTTTACTACTAGTTTTACTGTGTATTCATTTAGCTCTATTTAATTTTTAGATAATCTAATATTGTCATACCCTTTTTTACAATTCAGTTATTAGTTTCAAAGCAGAATGCTTTTATTTCTTTGTGTGCTACAGGTAACTTTGAAACAACGCATCACATCGTTCCTGTTTATTACCCACAGGTGGGTAAGCCAAAATTAGTCTTTTTCTCTGAAATACAGAGATACCCTGTAAATGGAAATGCATCTCCAGAAAGTTCCCGAGAAGATTACACTAAAATTATTGAAGAGATGGGGTAGGTTCTTTCAAATATTTATGTGACTTTATCTTTTTGGTGGGGAGGAGACATCTTCACAGTAAACAAAGAGGAACAGAGGCCATCCAATCTGTCTCCTAGTTCTTTGTTCTCAATCTTTTTTGGCCAAACATAGAAAGAAAAAAAAAGGTTCATTGTTGGTCTGCCCAAACAGTCAGAAAGTTACAGTGGGAAGGGGTGTTTCCAGAAGACTTGGCAGTTAGACTGGATACACCCACTGAGGTAAGGTAGGGGACTCAGAAAAGTTCCAGAGGCGGTAGGTAAAGACAATGATCAGGGATTCTGTCAAAGGAGCCTGAGGCCTAGCTGATGAACAGTGGGTGGGCGACTGCACAGCATATGGTTGCAGAAAGTCCAGAGGACTACAGAATTAGGCTACTTTCACCACTTCTACAAACCAGATTTTTAAGCTGTTGTCTCTGAAGGAGACAGAAGTTTCTCCTGATGAGGAAAAATTTGCTTTTTGGTTTAAAAAAGGTATTGCTTTGATGGAAAAGTAAACCAGAGCTGGGGACAGTTGTTTATGCCTGTAATCCCAGCATTTTGGGAGGCTTAGGTGGGCAGATCATTTTAGTCCAGGAGTTCAAGACCAGCCTGGCCAACAAGGAGAAACCCCTTCTCTACAAAAAAAAAAAATACAAAAATCAGCTGGACATGGTGGTGCGTGCCTATAGTCCCAGCAACTTGGGAGGCTGAAGTGGGAGGGTCACTTGAGCCTGGGAGACAGAGGCTGCAATGAGCTGAGATCGCTCCACTGCACTCCAGCCTGGGCAACAGAGTGGGACCCCATCTCAATAAATTAAATAAATAAATATCCATACCAGAAAGTAACTGCATTTATATGTAAAACATGAGATATCTGCCATATGCTGGGCAACACTGAATATAAAAACTCAAATGAGTTTTTATATATATATAAAACTCAAAAACTGATAATCTTGTTTTGAGATAATGAGATAATCCTGATCTCAAATATTTTGCCACAAACAAGCTGGGGAGTCAAATATGGTATAACTACTCTATAGTGTGATAAATGCTATGGGCTTTAAAAACCAGATCCTAATACATCTTATACATTTTGCATTAAACTTATTTTTTCATTTATAATCAATACAATGATTGCTCTATTGATCCTTCCAACCATATCAGATTAGTGATCGCAATATACTAAAGGCCAATAGCACATTTCATTGAGAAAGTAAACAGAGCCAGGGGACACACTTTGGAATCGTTTTCCTTTTCCCAGAACTGCCTGCTGAAGGTCAAGTGGGCTTATCATGAGACCCTCTTTGCAGGGTCCCATCAAGGGATGATGATTTAGAATTGCCTAGTATAGCCCACTTCAAGAAGCCCTGTGAACATTACTGCTGCACTGTCCTACCCCTATTCCCTGCAGAGTGGCTCAGGCTTGCTGGGATGCAGTCTTAGGAGAGAGAAGGTCTGTGGGTATGGAAAATGCTTTATTTGGGGAAGAAGTGAAAGGATGTGCAGGGAGTCCTCGTTTTGGTCTTGCCTCCTCTCCATTCACAATAAAACAGGAGCTATGTGAGACATTTACTGCTTATGTCCATTGTCATTACCACCAAACCATTGCGTAGTTGTCCATAGCACAACAACAGTTTCTTAAAGGTTTACACAACTGTTATCAATTCCACAACAGTGCTTTTAGGTTTTGTTTCTTTGCCAAGCATTTTGAAAAATCTTACTAGTATATCATCAAGGAAGAAAATAAAACAATAAAAATGACACAGCCTCAGAAAACAATGTTGATGAATTCTATACATTGCCATGTACATTGTTAGATCAATAGTGAGCTGTGGCCCATTCCACATACTCTATAGCCCCAAGCAAAGCTCAAGTCACTAGGAGTGCACTGATAAAACATTAAATCACTCTACCCTCATTATCCTAACTACGAACACTAAATACAGAACTAAATGCATTTTTAAAAATACAAACTGCTATGTACTGCAAAGATAGGCTATCCTAAATGAAACCAGCAAACCAGAAGGGTTCTGTGAGAACATAAGAATGTCCTGCCTCAGCCACCATCAAGTGAAGCCAATTATGTTCAATCCTGAGCCTTCAATTTTATCCTGTGAAAAAGCATTAAATAAATGTTTAAATGCTTATTATTTCCTCAGGCAATACTTTCACCTTAGGTATGCCAAAATATTGTTTTAGTATATCAAAAGATTTAATCTGTATTAAAGGAGATTATCAGTTCTACCTCTCTTTAATAAAAGGTAATCAAATATATTACAGTTTCATCAAACTCTTGATATAGATTATCAGGGCATGCCTTTTGCTAATTTTAGTAATATAACATAAACCTAGGAGATAACTAAAATAAAGCTAGAAGTTCAGTAAAGTGTTGTAAACAAAATACTCAGCCCAAACACAAAGAACAGATTTTTAGTTTCTAGAAAATTGATTAAAGCTACCCCTTGCCTTAATTACTTTAAGGGAAAGAATGAGCTGGCATCAGCAGACATGTCCCTACACTCTATATTTAATATTCAAGGTGGGGAGCCTGCTCAGAGGTGGAAATAAGCTTACAGTGCATCTTCCAAAAAGCTAAAGGTATGTGCCCCACACTCCTTTAGGGTTCTACACACTGGGGGCTGTGCCTGTATCGTATGTGGAGCCAATGAAGCAACATCTGTCCAGAGACAGGGGAATGTTTTCCACCTCTTTTATAAATGCATGCAATCTGTGCTCATGTATATTTATACAAGCCTCCTTTCCCTACTGGGAGGAAAAAGTCAGACTCATTGACGTTGTTTTTGACCCTCAAACTGAACTTGATACTATCAATGTATACTTTAATTAACGATTAGGTCAAAACTATTTTTTATTTAAAGGCTGATTCTGAACAAATGCCTTCACTGTTCAATTTTTTAAAATATGGTATTAAACAAACAAAAAGGTACACATTATTGCTTCTTTCTTTGTTTGTCACGGTAAATACTTCTGACAGATGCTTCCTCTCTTTGCAAACATGCTAGGAGGTGCTTGAGCCTTAGTAATTTTAAAATAGACATTAAATGCATTTATATATTGCATATAAAATCCACTGAGAATACTCTGTAGCACCATACAATGAAAAACAAATTGTTACTTGATTATTTAACTAACTTTCAAACCCAAGCAATGTTAATAAAGTCAATCCATCTCTTTTGTTAATGTAAAAATAATAACTTTCTAGCTGGGTAAAAATGCCCTTAATTTCAGATACCTTTAAGGAATACAAATCACTGGGGCCCATAATTCACAGGAAATATTCACTGTATATTAACTATTTATAAGATACCTAGTACCCTTTGTTAGAATATGGAAGCGTTAGATTTCTTTGAATTAAAAAGTTAACTTGAATAACAGTCAAAACAACCTTCCTTTACCACTGTTAAGGTTGTTTGAACAGTTGTAACAACAGATCTATGTACTTAGGAAAGAATTTTTAAAACTCAGATATTTTTAGTCACAAAACTCTGGAATTATGTTATATAAACTCACTTGCAAATTTTGCTTTGTTAAACATAACAGTCTATTTAATTTATATGCAAAAATAAGCTTATGTGTATCAGTAATGTAGGTATAATGTTAATATTTGGATTTGCAGTTCTCAAAGAACCATTTTGAAATTAAGATACTCCCCTCCTTCCCAAAAAAAGCACAATAGTGGTAAGCAACATAGTTTTTTTAGGCTGGGTCAGGTGGCTCATGCCTATAATTCCAGCACTTTGGGAAGCTGAAGGAGAGAGGATTGCTTGAGGCCAGGAGTTCGAAACCAGCCTGGGCAACGCAGTGAGACCTCATCTCCATAAGAAAAAAAAATTCAGGTGTAGTAACACCTCTCTGTAGTCCCAGCTACTTGGGAGGCTAAGGTGAGAGAATTGCTTGAGCCCAGGAGGTTGAGACTGCAGTGAGTCGCGATTGTGCCACTGCACTCCAGACTGGGCGACAGAGAAAGACCTTATCTCAAAAAACAAAAACTTTTTTTAGTTAAAACAGACTAGTTTTAGTTAAAACAAGCTAGTTTTTGTGATCTGTCAATGGTTTACTCTGTGAACAAGAGTTATATAAGACCTAATTCAAAAGAATTATTTTCCATTTTAAAATGCCTATATTTTGAAAGCTGACTCTTCATTATCCAAACAAATTATTTATTTATTTATTTATGTTTTTTTATTTATTTTTACTTTTTGGAGACAGAGTCTCGCTCTGTCGCCCAGGCTGGAGTGCAGTGGCGCAATCTCGGCTCACTCCAAGCTCCACCTCCCGGGTTCACGCCATTCTCCTGCCTCAGTCTCCGAAGTAGGTGGGACTACAGGCGCTGGCTACCACGCCGGCTAATTTTTTGTATTTTTAGTAGAGACAGGGTTTCACCGTGTTAGCCAGGATGGTCTCTCTCTTCTGATCTCGTGATCCGCCCGCCTGGGCCTCCCAAAGTGCTGGGATTACAGGCGTAAGCCACCGCGCCCGGCCCATCCAAACAAATTTTAAAAGGCAATGGAACTCTTTTAAGAATACTATAAGCCCCATTTTATAGATGGGAAAATGAGGCTTCGAGAGGTACAATCAGAAGGACCCAAGGTCACACAATTGCCATGAGCAGAGCTAGGACTTGAACACAGCTCACTGACTCCAATAGCCAGCCTCTCAAGTACTCTGCTGGGGACTCTCAAACAAAACCACCCTTAGGAACAGGAAGTTAATAAATGAGAACAGGTGAGGAGGTGACTAAGGTGAACTGGAAAGCACATGCCCGACTAAAGGCAACTGTAGCTATTCAGCTCCACAATGGTGTGGCCAGATGGACATGCATCACACTAGCTGGCAAGTGAGACATCTCGGTTACGAAATCATCTGATTTTTAAATATTTAATTTTTTCTTAAAAAATAACATGCACTAGAATGGATAAAAAGAAAAAACAAAAGCTGGTAATGCTGGCTAGGATATGGAGCAACTGGAACTCTCGTGTACTACTGGCTGGAATGCAAAAATAGTACAGACACTTTGGACAGTAGTTTAACATATTATTTTATTTATGTATTTATCTTTTGAGAGACAGGGTCTCACTTTGTTGCCCAAGCTGGAGTGCAGTGGCTCAAACACAGTTCACTGCAGCCTCAACCTTCTGTGTTCAAGCAATCCTCCTGCCCCAGCTTTCTGAGTAGCTGAGACTACAGGCATGTTCCACCACGCCCATGTAATTTTTAAAATTTTTTTGTACAGACCGGATCTCACTATACTATCCAGGCTGGTCTCAAACTCTTATACTTAAACAATCCTCCCACCTCAGTCTCCCAAAGTGCTGGAACTGCAGATGTGAACCACTGTACCCAGCCAGTTTGACATATTCTTATAACATTAAGCTGGGCATGGTAGTACATGCCTGTAGTTACAGCTACTTGGGAGGCTAGGGTGGGAGGATCACTTGGAGGATCACTTGAGCCCCAGAGTTCAAGCCTACAGTGAGCTATGATCACACCACTGCACTTCAGCCTGGGTGACACAACGAAAGCCTCCTTCAAAAAAAAAAAAAACAAAAAAAAGGTAAACATATATTTAACACATCTAGCAGCTAGTGGTTCACTCCTGGTTATTTTCCCAAGTGAAATGAAAACGTATACTCACAAAAACTTGTACCTGAACATTTATAATATTATTCATAATCACCAAAAACTGAAAACAATCCAAAGGTTTTCTTTCTTTTTTTTTTTTTTTTTTTTTTTTGAGACGGAGTCTCGTTCTGTCGCCCAGGCTGGAGTGCAGTGGCGCAATCTCAACTCACTGCAGTTCCAAAGGTTTTCATCTGAGGAATGGATAAACAAACTGTGGTACATCTATACAATGGAAAACTATTCAGCAATACAAACGAATGAACTAGTGATATACTCAACAACAGGGATCTCAAAAGCATTATGCTAAGTGAAAGAAACCAGACTCAAAAGGTTACATACTATATAATATGCTTCTATTTGTGTGACTTTCTAGCAAAGGCAAACTACAGAGACAGAAAAGAGATTAGTAGTTGCCAGAAACTGGAGGTGGGAGAAAGGGTGGACTGCAAAGGGTCAGCACAAGATAATTTTGGAGAATTAATGTTCTATATCTTTATTGCATTGATGGTTATAAGACATATGTTTATGAAAGCTTGCTGAACTGGGTGAATTTACACTGAAAAGGGTGAATTTAACTATGTAAATTACAATTTAAATAATGAGGGAAACAGTTGAAAGGTGAAAAAGTACCAATTAATTTACTGTTTTATATACATATAAAACATTTATATATTAAAAACAATATGGAATAAATTGATATGTGTGATTATATTGCATTATAAGACAATCTGGGTGCAAAATATAAGAAGCCCTAGACACCTCAAATTTGCCTCATCTTAGACCTGGTCCACCTTTCCTCTAATATTCTTTCCATACCTCTCACAAATCACAGATTTTTTACATTCTTCGCTACACCAAGAGGAAAATCTTTGTTTCTGCTTCCTTTTTAAAGCCCAACAAGATTCACACAGTTTGGTGACTAATCATTAGCCTTTAATATTGTGCCCTAGATTCTATAGGTTTGCTACCTTTTGGGGATACTTTCATTTTTTTAATTTAATGCTTTTTTCCCTTCTCTATAAATATAGGAATCTCTCTTTGAAGCAATCTGAAAGCTTGCTGACAAAAAATGATGTGCATGAACCTCACCTTTTCCATAACCCCAAAGAAAAAGAAAATTTGTTTGCGGAAAATGAGTAAATTCAGCCTCAAGTGACAGGAAATGTTTGATTTTGTTTTTAATCTTATAGAACTAGGCAACAATATCTTTTGTGGGTTTGTAGCTTTATGGTATCTCACATAGAAAAACTTTTAAGTTATTGTTTGATTTGCTGCTTTATAGAATCTGAAACATTGCTTTCCGCCTGTGAATCCAGGGATCTAGTTGCTTTATTCCTCATTACATAGAATTTACTGGGAAAATATGTACTTTTTCATTCAGCAATAGAAGTCCCTTCAATGGTGCGATCACAGCTCACTGCAGCCTCAACCTCCTGGGCTCACGAGATCCTCCCGTCTCAGCCTTCGGGGGTAGCTGGGACTACAGACATGAGCCACCGCACCGAGCCCCTTTTTGAATCAATGGAATTTTGGTGTGCTTCTTTCTAAAGTGTAAATCTAATTACAGTTATTGGGTGGGAATTGAGATGAAAGCCTAAGTGCCATTCTGACTCACTAATGTACTTAATTTGTGGACCAGTACATCCAAATAGTGCCACCAGGACTGCTGACGACTTGGTTACAGTAGTTCCAACTTAGAAATCTACTGGAAAGTATTAAATGATGGTGCACATACAAGAGCGCGGTTTCTTTAGTGGCATTTTAAATTTGATATTCCGATTGACCCCAAAGAATATAAGAAAATATCCTGCTCTTGGCTTGAGCCCGAAAGTTGGAGGCTGAGGTGAGCCGAGATGGCACCACTGCACTCCAGCCTGGGCGACAGAGACCCTGTCTCAAACACAAAAACAGAAAATGTCCTACTCTGCGAATTGCAGGCATTGTTTCGAGTGTGTTCTAATTACGTTGTTGGAAAGTACTCAGATTTCACCTAGGAAGGCGACGGGTCCAGGACCTGCAGAAACCGCTGCGGATTGGGGCGGCCGGGGGCCCATGGCTTTCTGGGGCGACTCTGAACAGGCCTTGGGGCGCAGTGCCCGCTTTCTAAAGAAGCCTGGGATCGGTCCTGCCTCGCTGCAAGTCACGCTTCCCGTGGGTCCACAAGAGCAAAACCAGAAAAGAATGTTTCGTCCAAATAATTAAAGAGCGGTGGCCCCGCGCGGGCAGCGGAGACAGTCAGCAAGGTCCGCGTCCCCGGGGAGAAGCGCCCACGATCCAAGGGCTGCCTGCTCTGGGAATTTCTTAAAGAATTACGGACAGCGGGAGCATTCGGGGTCTGGTAGGAAGTGCAGTGTATCTCCCAGCTTTAGGGTAACTAGGACAGTATGAATCTTTTACCTTGTGGTAGAATAAACGGCTAGCGCCTCGATGTGGCGCGCTCGACTTTTCCTCACAGAGCTTAAAAGTCACCCTCAACCAAACGGCAACGCTCCCGCCTCAGCTGGAAGCGCCCTGGAATCAGACTGGACCCGAAGAGGTAGGACCTCGGCAGCGCGAGGTTAACCACAGGCCTCACCCGCGGCCTCCAGCCCTGCCCCACCGCAGCCGGCAGCCGACACCCCAGACTTTCCACACGCCGCCCTCAGCGAGGCGCCTCGGGAAAAGCAGCGTGAGGCGCTGAACCGAGGGGCGGGGCCAGGAGGACGCCCCGCCCCCTGAGCCCGACTCACCGGGCGGTTTGATTAATGACCCTCTACGCCGCTTCAGCCCCTGGTGTAGCCCCTTGGGTGGGCCAGGCCCTCCGCCCGACCTGTCGTAGCCGGCCGGAGCCGCGGGGCGCCCGCATAAAAGTCACGGCCAGCGTGAGTTGGAAGCAGCCGTCGATTTGGGCTTCGGCCGGACGAGGATGGAGTGACCAGTGCGGCCCTGGCCACACAGGCCCTGCTCGACGCCCCTCGCCCGCCGCACGGCAGAGCGGAGCTCCACTCAGCTGCTCCAGGAAAGGTGAGGGGCCCGTCAGACGCGTACTGTGCGGCTCCTGGGCTTGGAACGGTGGCGGGTGACTACTCCGAGGTGAGGCTAAAGGTCCCCCACTCCTCGGGCAGAAATCCCCCCTGGCGTGAAAGGCCGAGGGCGGCTGGTGAGCCGTGGTTTTCCGCGGCGTCGGCGAGGGGGAGCCGCGCCACCTCTCGTGCGCCCGGGTTGGATAAAGTCGCCGAATCGCGAACGACTGCCGATCCTAAACTGAGCTTCCGAGATCTTTCTTCCCGGGTAGAGTAGACCTTTCGCTTAATTTGCCCCTGAAAAGCAAAGCCGGCACCGCGCCTCTCTTCATCCTTCTAGGAAGCCCAAGAACTCCGGAGCCCCGCAACTCGCCTCAGACGTCGGGAGGCAAAACGCGCCCCAGGCAAAACGAGCTCGCTTTAGATCGCCCTCAGCCCCGCTGGGCTGCTAGTGGGCGCACGGGGAGAACCAGGGGGCTGTGCCTCTAGGGTTAAGCCCGACCACCCCCCGGCCTCACCGCACCTTCGGTCCTTTGCAGGGCGTGCGGCGCGGTAAGCTGCCATGGAGCGCGACCGCCCCGCGGGCAGCCCTCTCAGCGTCAGCGCCGAGCCCGCGCCCCTGGCCGCCGCCATCCGCGACTCGAGTACCGGGCTGACCGGGCCGGGGCAGGCGGGCCCCGGGGGCGGTGCGCGTTCCGGGAGCGGGCGGCCGGCGGCGGCGAATGCAGCGCGGGAGCGCAGCCGGGTGCAGACCCTGCGGCACGCCTTCCTGGAGCTGCAGCGCACGCTGCCGTCCGTGCCGCCCGACACCAAGCTGTCCAAGTTGGACGTGCTGCTGCTGGCCACCACCTACATCGCGCACCTCACCCGCAGCCTGCAGGACGACGCCGAGGCGGCGGCGGACCCCGGGTTGGGCTCCCTGCGCGGCGATGGCTACCTGCACCCGGTCAAGGTAAGCGGGCGGGGGCGCACCGCGGGGCTGGGGCCGAGACCAGGACACCTTGATCCGCCCTGCCAGTCACTGTCTTGGGTAGATGCTCTCATTCCTTTTCGGGTGAGGCGGGAAGCCGACCGGGAGAACGACCTCGGCCTGCGAGGGTACTGGTGGCAAGGTCCCCGCCGCGAGAGGCTGCTCCTTCGCCGTTCGCAGGTGGCGA
Source organism: Theropithecus gelada (assembly GCF_003255815.1). Classification (NCBI taxonomy): domain Eukaryota; kingdom Metazoa; phylum Chordata; class Mammalia; order Primates; family Cercopithecidae; genus Theropithecus; species Theropithecus gelada. The sequence continues at coordinate 69,245,960 of NC_037676.1, read as the reverse complement.
GTGAGGCGTTTAAAGCCGGGGTGGCTTGAGTAAGAGTCTCGCAGGCCCCTTACAGGATGCCTCTGAAGGATTTGTGTACCTTCCAAGGTGAGAAATGGGGGCTTGGTTGCACATCCTGATAATGTTTAATATCTGAGTTGTATGTATGACCCTCGGAGAGTTTTTAAGCATCTTTTATTTATATAATTATGCTTTCATTGATTTTTATGGGATATTTGAAAGATTTCACTGGAGTAATGGCCCTAAGTGATTCTAGGAAAACACTGTTGAAATTTTTTGGTAAAACTAGTAAGAACAAATGAGACCGTTCTGCATCTCTGTGTAGTAAAATTTCAGTCCGTTTAAATAAAGGTTAAATATCATATACTTGACAGCTACCAAAAGTATTAGAAAAAACTACAGTGTTTTTAAATACGTTCGCAATAGATTGGCATGTGTGTTGAGTGAATTGATTACTAAATTCAAAGTCTGTAATGTACAAAATTAGACAAGAGAATCCATTTTGCATAATTTCTTTACATATAGGTAAAATTTTCACTTAACATGGTATATATGATTATGCTTTGTTACCTATTACAGTAGTCGGTTTTTGCATCATCCTCTTCTTCTAGATTTGATTGTTTTGAAACCTTACACTAATCTTTCTGTTCCAAATGAATCATCTCATTATTTGCCAAACCTAAATTTTCAGAGTTTTGGCTTCACCACCCTGAAATATTTGGCCACACGCGTGCACACGCACACACACACAAATGCAAAGTTAATACTTAAGACTTAGCTTTAAGTATATCAGTGTTCAATAAATTATTCAGTATGGTAAAGCACACCCTCTGATATTAACTGAACTAACCATTCTGTGGTAAGGTTTAACAAAATTTACTTTGCAAATATAATCATAATGATAGACAAATCATTTCAATATGAAATATGAAGACATGAAATATCATTATTTATAATTATGATATACCTTATCTCATTTGTAAGTTTATAATCTCAGCAGAAAAGTCATTATTAAGGGGTTCTGTATTACCATGTTCATTAGATTACTATTCGAATATACCATTAATATTAGATTTCTTTTGATTTGACATTTGCCATATACTCAAGGAAGTTTATTTTAACATTAAGTAGATTGTAATACAAAGAGCATCCGTTAAATACTTTATGGGAGACATAATTCAGAATGAGAAGTCAAGATGCTTTTCATCTTATTTTTTCTTGGAATGCTTTTTTTGAATGAATAATGTTAGAAGCGTCATTTCCATGTAACAATAAGCATAGCAAGTGTCTTTTTGCACCTGATTCATGTACCAAATGTTTTTATAATCATAACTTTTTATTTGTAAATATTGATTGTTTTAATTGAATATTTTAAAAGACAACTCTAGAGATAATGATACAAAGCCAAAGATTTTTTTTAATGAAATTAATGTTGCTTGAACAAGTGACTAAAATCAAGCGTGTTTTAAAATCAAACATGTATTGAATTCTTACTGTGTGCAAAGCACTATTTTAGGGGAGTGAACACAATAAGACTCAGTCCCTTTCCTATATGAACATATTATTGAGACAACGACAAAGAAACAACAGTACTGGAAGGGCGAATGTTACGTTTTCCATAAAAGAACTATAATTATGTGCTACGGAAGTTCAGAGGAAAGAGATGTTATGTACATAATTGAAACCGCCTGTTAACTGTTAACACATTAGTTTACAGACACTACCAAAATGTTTAAACATTGTCTACCTTTGATTAATGTGAAAGAAATTAAAATATCCTATTTGTACTTTTATGGTTAACTAAAGGCTCATTATAAACTATTGTTTAGTAAAAAGTGTTCTAAAATGACTTCATTTTTCTGCCTTACAACATAGTGTTAGTCTTACCCTGATGATCAAAGCTTTTTAACAAATATTTCAAGGTCATTATTTTGAATCACAAGTCCTTATTATCAGTATTGTTAGCACATTACCACTGTTGGGGATTTACTTTAAGAGCATTTCATAGCAAGACTTCCTCTATACTAAGAATTTTAAAAATTAGGTGGCTGTGGTGTGTGCACCTGTAGTCCCAGCTACTGGGGAGGCTTATGCGAGAGGACTGCTTGAGCCCAAGAAATTGTGTCTACATTGCACCACTGCATGCCTGGGCAACTGAGCACGACCCTGTCTCAAAAAAAGAGAACAAACATCTCAAATTAAACTGGAAGTTTAAGAGACTGGGGACCTGGTGCATAGCCTGAAATGGCAGTTTTTAATCCCTGTGGGGTATGAGCAATTTATTTCCATCAGCATCAGCTGCCCAAAAGGCAGTGATCGTCTTAAGAAACAGAAATATATTTCAGATCTCTACATTGGCAGAAAAATACAAATGACTTTATTATCGTGCCCCTTATTTTATAATCATTGTCTATGATAGGTAAACAATAATTGAAAAAAATAGATAACAGGGTTTTGTTATTTTTGAGTCACTTATTTAAACTAAGTGCTTTTTGTTGTTGTTGTTTTTTGAGATGGGGTCTCGTTCTGTCACCCAAGCTGGAGTGCAGTGGTGCAATCTCGGCTCACTGCAACCTCTGCCCCCTGGGTTCAAGTGATTCTTCTGCCTCAGCCTCCCAAGTAGCTGGGATTACAGGCACCCACCACCACGCCCAGCTAATATTTGTATTTTTGGTAGAGATGGGGTTTCACCATGTTGGCGAGGCTGGTCTCGAACCCCTGACCTCAGGTGATCCACCCACCTCGGCCTCCCAAAGTACTGGGATTACAGGCATGAGCCACCACATCCAACTTTTTTTTTTTTTTTGAGATGGACTCTTGCTCTGTCGTCAGGCTGGAGTGTGGTGGTGTGATCTCAACTCACTGCAACCTCCACCTCCAGAGTTGAAGCGATTCCCATGTTGCCCAGGATGGTCCTGGTCTGTTGACCTCGTGATCTGCCTGCCTCAGTCTCCCAAAGTGCTAGGCTTACAGGCATGAGCCACTGCCCTGGCCCGATTTTCCTCTTCTTAAATGGGTATTAGTTCCTCATGACCTAATCTAACTCTTTTTACCTCCCAAAGGCCTTGTCTCTAAATCCTATCACCTTGGAGGTAAGAGCTTCAACATGTGCATTTTGGAGGGACACAAACACTACAGCACTGGGATCTTCAGTATAATGAAAGACTTTAATCTGATATAACAATGCCAGATCTTGATACATCAGATAAACCTCACTCCAGTTTCTAAAACATATTAGTTTGGCTGGGCGTGGTGGCTTACACTGTAATCCCAGCACTTTGGGAGGCTGAGGTGGGCGGATCACTTGAGGTCAGGAGTTCGAGACCATCCTGGCCAACATGGCAAAACCCCATCTCTACTAAAAATACAAAAATTAGCTGGGCATGGTGGCACATGCCTGTAATCCCAACTACTTGGAGGCTAAGGCAGGAGAATCACTTGAACCCTGGAGGCCGAGGTTGCAGTGAGCCAAGATCACGCCACTGCACTCCAGCCTGGGTGACAGAGCAAGACTCCGTCTCAAAAAAAATAAAAATAAAAAACACATTAGTTTATCTTTGTAAAAGATCCCAGGAACAGGACCACTGACAATGATACACCTAGGATGTATAGGAATGCGTATGTATTATTTTTAAAAATTGAGTCCAGGCGTGGTGGATCACACCTATAATCCCAGCACTTTGGGAGGCTGAGGCAGGAGGATCACTTGAGCCCAGTAGTTTAAGACCACCCTCGAACTCAAAGCAACATAGTGAGACTCTGCCTCTGCAAAAACAAATAAATAAACAAACAAAAAAACAAATTTTTAATTAGCCCAGCATGGTGGCAGGCACCTGTAGTCCTAACTCAGGAAGCTGAGGCAGGAAGATTGCATGAGCCCAGCAGGTTTAGGCTGCAGTGAGCCATGATCACACCACTGCCACTCCAGCTTGTGCAGCAGAATGAGACCCTGTCTCATAAATAATAATATAATAAAATAAAAAAATAAAAATTAGGACTTTGGTTGCCACAGAACAAAACTTTCCAGATAGTATCACATGCCCACTTATTCTTTATGGCTATGTTTTACATTTGGAGTCCCAGTTTAGGTGAAAATAACTGTGCTCACAAGTGCAATGAGAGTTTATATTATTCCATCTGAGATCTAACTCTACTTACATTCTTTTAACTCTGTAACAGAATTAATAGTCCATTCTGACTTAATTGTTCTGGGGTGTGACTTGGCCATCAGTATTTATTTAAAGCTCTCTGGGTGAGTCTTATATGCAACTTGGGTTGCGAACCCAGAGCTCTTAATGTTCTTTGGTGTGTTAATAATTGTACCTCTATTTGAGCACTATGAATTATCTGGCAGGCATTTAAAAACATATTATGGTGCTATGTAACTAGCAGTTGGCCTGTGTGTGTTCGCTGATGAAGATAGGTAGCCTGCTTACATAAGGCAGCACTTGCTCCCCGGAGAGTGTGGGACCAGATTGCTGACCTTTAGGAGTTGCTTTTTTTTTTTTTTTTTTTTTTTAAAGTCCATCTCTGTATTAAACAAAAGTAGTATTCTAAGGATCTTAGAACTTAACTGATTATATGACACCTGCCTCCTTCCAAACAGAGTTTTATTCTGAAAGAACTACTCATGTAATATGTTTTTTCATCATTATGTCTGTCTGGCAATAAATTATATTGTTTGAGATGAATTTAGAAAAATCACCATCAGTAATTCAAATGTGATGATTACCAAAAGGTTAGAGCTAGATGATGTCAATACATACAGACATTTAATCAGGATGTTCTCTTAGTATAATACCAAATATTCTAATATTTATGACTTCGAGATACTGTTTTTAGCTAGATAAGATGCATAGATGGGGCTGGGCTTGGTGGCTCACGCCTGTAATCCCAGCACTTTGGGAGGCTGAGGCAGGTGATCTCTTGAGGTCAGGAGTTCAAGACCAGCCTGGCCAATGTGGTAAAACCCCATCTCTGCTAAAAATACAAAAATTAGCCAGGCGTGGTGGTAGGCGCCTATAATCCTAGCTATTCAGGAGGCTGAGGCAGGAGAATCGCTTGAACCCAGGAGACGGAGGTTGCAGTGAACCGAGATCGTGCCACTGCACTCCAGCCTGGGTGACAGAGCGAGACTCCGTCTCAAAAAAAAAAAAAAAAAAAAAAAAGAACATGTATAGATAGTTGACACTTTTCACTGTGGTCCTTTGATACGTGTAGACACATAATACCACGTAGAACTTTTTAAAATATAGTGCTCACTTCAGCCCCACATATACTAAAATTGGGACTTTTAAAAATATTTTTAAAGCCAAGGATCTAGTTTTAGGCTTAATTTTGTTTTAGGTTTAGTTTGAAATTAAAACATTACAGGCAGATATGTTTTTCTACACTTTAACTATATTTATTTTTCATGATTTCTTACAGTTCTTATCCATAAGCACACATATTACTTCTAAAATTTTAATCAAAGTCTGAGTATATTTTTGTTTTTTACTGTGAGCATTAATAAACATTTTTTCATGTTGTTCCTTGTACTTCATACTTACAATTGTTATTAGCTACATAATATTGCATTTGCATTGGGCTGTTTGCAATCTTTAACATTGTAGACCACGTTAATATATGTCACAGATACTAACTTTTGAATTCTTGTTGAAATAATCTTTTTCAGAAATGGCCCATGCGATCAAGATTGTACATCGGTGCTACTGGTCAGTTTCTGAAGCATTCTGTTTCTGGAGAAAAAACAAATAATGACAACACTCCAACAGACTCACAGCCTTAGGCTCTCCCCTGGTGGGGGCTGGTAGAAGTGGTGGCTATTGTTTTTAAATACTATGACATAATTCTATATTTATTATTTGAGACATAACAAAATTTCTGAAAGTTTACATGTGAACCCATAGTTGGATGTTCAGGTTTATCTGTCTAAATGTGGAATGAAATAATCAGTGTTATATAAAACACACAGCTTATCTGTTCAGTATGAGAGTCACTACTATATAGTGCAAGAGAAATTATTAGAAAAAAGAAGTCACTTGAAAGCAAACAATTGTGTATGTAGCTAAAGAGTGCACACATTGCTATAGTGTATCTATTACAAACAGAAAAGTTCACATCTGTTGGTGCAGTCTTCCTAGTTTAGAAAGATAAAATCTGTGTTTATAATATACCAGTATTCCTTTTTTGTGAAAACCATACTGTGCTTAAGTTGGTCTAAGACGCCATTTCAGTTGAAGAAAACTGTTGCAGTAATATGAAGATGCAATAAATTCAATAAGTAGTTATTTTTCCCTCTCAGAAAACTTGTTTGGAGTATTAGAAATGGTTTGCTCAGAGGACAGGGCTTGGCCACCTTCCTAGAGGGTTATTCTGTATCTTACTGTGTTTGCAACTTGTGGAAGGCACTGGGAATCCCTGCAGTCCAGTGTGAACAGAAGACCAGGTGTCAGCGGACAGCAGAGTTCACAATGTAGGTGCATGTCACCACACCTGGCTAATTCTTTTATTTTTTGTAGAGATGGGGTCTCACTGTGTTGCCTAGGCTAGTCTTGAAATCCTGGCTCAAAAAATCCTCCCGCCTCACCTCCCAAAGTGTTGGGATTATAGGCAAGAACCACCATGCCTGGCCCAGTTTTATTGTTTTAATGTGAATATACACATAATGTGACCGAAGCATATCTTTTTTCAAGAAAGATAAATAATAAAAGTTCTCTACATATTAATATGTAGAAAAGTACTTGCATATTTAAATATTTGTAAACATATTTACCTACTCATATAACATGGAAAAATAAAAAGTAAAATGAGATTTGGATTCAGCCATTCACTATTATAAGTTATTGACATAAGAAGTGCTAAAAAGAATCTTTATCCTAAGGAATGAAATCAAAACTTCTTTAAAGTTACCCCAAACTGAATTGTAAACACTAAATTTAACAGCAAGAATTTCAGAAAAATTGTTTTCTTGCTAATAATTCTTAAGATTTATTAGTTTGGCTAGTTTTTAAAGCATTTAACTGGGGAAACAACTATGTGTTGAATAATTAGACTTCTAAGTCATCCTGTTAAATAGTTAGTAGAGCTTTGCCCTTGATGGTATTACTTTTTAATTCTTCTCATCCAGTTACAAGTTGTTTTAATGCCAAAGAAGTGTATTTGTTACAGATTTTCATAACATTTTATTAAATTGCTAGATATGATGATAGGTGTTGGTAGGTTGGAAAATTACAGAGGAGAAATTTCATATTTTCACTCGAAGATTCAAAGGAACATGCTGTTTTAATGCTTTAATGGTGAATGGTCATGATAAGAGGTATTATAAAAATAAAGTACTCATTTAAAAATTAGTCTGTTAAATTTGCATTTCTCTCTTTGGATATTTAACAAACACTGAAGGTACTTTTGAAAATCTTTTTAGATGATAGATGCCTGCTTGGTGTTAGCTGCTTTTTTACCATGCTGTCTTTTTTTTTTTTTTTTTCTGAGACAGAGTCTCACTGTTTCCCAGGCTAGAGTGCAGTGGCACAATCTCCATTCACTGCAACCTCCACCTCTTGGGTTCAAGCGATTCTCGTGCCTCTCAGCCTCCTGAGTAAGTGGGACTACAGGCATGTACCACCATGCCCACCTAACTTTTGTATTTTTAGTAGGAGACAGGGTTTCAACTTGTTGGTCAGGCTGGTCTCGAATTCCTGACCTCAAGTGATCCGCCTGCCTCGGCCTCCCAAAGTGCTGGGATTACAGGCGCAAGCCACAGCGCCCAGCCTCTGTTGTTTTTTTTTTTTTTTTTTTTTTTTTGAGACAGAGTCTTGCTCTGTCGCCCAGGCTGGAGTGCAGTGGCGCGATCTCGGCTCACTGCAAGCTCCGCCTCCCGGGTTCACGCCATTCTCCTGCCTCAGCCTCCCGAGTAGCTGGGACTACAGGCGCCCACAACCGCGCCCGGCTAATTTTTTGTATTTTTAGTAGAGACGGGGTTTCACCGTGGTCTCGATCTCCTGACCTTGTGATCCGCCCGCCTCGGCCTCCCAAAGTGCTGGGATTACAGGCGTGAGCCACCGCGCCCGGCCGCCTCTGTTGTTTTTCGAGATGGAGTCTCATTCTGCTGCCCAGGCTGGAGTGCAGTGGCGAGATCTCAGCTCACTGCAACCTCCACCTCCCAGGTTCAAGCGATTCTCCTGCCTCAGCCTCCCGAGTAGCTGGGATTACAGAGGTGCGCCACCATTCCCAGCTAATTTTTGTATTTTGGGTAGAGATGGGGTTTTGCCATGTGACCCCGGGGGTTCTCAAACTCCTGGCCTCAAGTGATCCACCCACCTCAGCCTCCCAAACAACTGGGATTACAGGCATGAGCCACTGCTGAGGAAATAATCTAATATACACAGAACATCTCTTTACAGTGGCCAACATGATTCACTTAGAAATGAACACATGATTTATATTTGTTATCATGACACGATTAGACAAGTGGCTTGTTGGCTCTGTGTATAATCGTATTGTTATTATTAGCTGGCAGGGAGAAGAAACCACAAATCAAACTGCTTCTGATCTCAATTTATATAGTAGATATTTTGAGAGATGGCTTAATCTAAATGCTCTTTTCTTATTACGTGTGGGTTACTACAAATTATATCAATTGTGTATTTTATTTGAAAAGCTATGAACTTTGACTCCTCTAGCACTAGCAGATTCTGTCTTCACCTGGTGACAAATTAATGATTTTGTTTGTTTTTTGTTTTGTTTTGTTTTTTGAGACAGTCTCGCTGTGTCGCCCAGGCTGGAGTGCAGTGGCGCAATCTCGGCTCACTGCAAGCTCTGCCTCCCAGGCTCACGCCATTCTCCTGCCTCAGCCTCCCAAATAGCTCGGACTGCAGGTGCCTGCCACCACTCCCGGCTGATTTTTTTGTATTTTTAGTAGAGACGGGGTTTTACCATGTTAGCCAGGGTGGTCTCGATCTCCCATCCACCTTGGCCTCCCAAAGTGCTGGGATTACAGGCGTCAGCCACCACGTCCAGTCGAGTTTTTTTAAATCATTGTTGGTGGCCAGGCAAGGTGGCTCATGCCTGTAATCCCAGCACTTTGGGAAGCCAGGGTGGGAGGATCACTTGAGGTCAGAAGTTCAAGACCAGCCTGGGCAACATGGTGAAATCCCTTCCTTCTCTACTAAAAATACAAAAAAATTAGCAGGGCTTGGTGTGTGTGCCTGTAGTACCAGCTACTCAGGAGGCTGAGGTGAGAGGATTGCCTGAGCCTGGGAGATTGAGGCTACAGTGAGCCATGATCATGCCACTGCACTCCAGCCCCTGATGGCTAGAGGATGTGATTGTTACCTAATTTCCCAGATGGTGTAAGACACAGTATAGTATTGCTGTTTTTCTCTGATGCATGCACTTCTGATTTTTTCATTTTGTTTTTGTTATTGTCATTTTAAAAGAACTCAAAAGCTAAGATTGTAAAATTTTAAAAGCACTAGGAAAATACTGTAAAGTTGTGTATCTCAAAGATAATACGTACTTTTGTTATGTAATGCTAGCTGGTGGTCTTATAGGCAGCTGTTGTACTGAAAAATAAATGTTCCTTAAATCCTGTAGATTTGCTGCCTTTAGACTCTGAGCACTGCGCAATGGCACTGCAGCACAGTTGGGAGTGAGGGACATTAAGTATTCTTACCTAACTACATAAATCTGGGAAAGGTTTCCCTTTTTATGTTTATACAAGTCTTAATTTCAACTCATAGGACAAACCAGCTCAGTGAAATATACCTCAATCACTCAAATGCTTTCATTATAAATTATACCTTAGCATTTTAGCTGTCATAAGGTTTTAAATAATAAACTGAAGAATAATCCTATTAAAGATTATGTCAGTAGTCTTTTCTTGTGCATATGAATGTTACTTAATTATCTCATGCATTCCTGCCCTCCCAGGGCCAAGAAATATGTCCTGGGGATGAACTTTAATCACTCATCTCCATTTTTTTTAGCCATTAGAAACTGGGGGCCATTTCAAGCAATGTGATGTCTAAAGAAAAATTTATTGTAACCATTTTTACTTTCAGATAGACTCTGAAATCACTAACTTAAAAATGTTAAATGTGTGCTATTATAAAGTAGCTTAACTCTGGTTTTTTTTGTTTGTTTGTTTTTCTGAGACAGAGTTTCCCTCTGTTGCCCAGGCTGGAGTGTAGTGGTACCATCTCGGCTCATTGCAACCTCCGCCTCCCGGGTTCAAGCGATTCTTTTGCTTCAGCCTCCTGAGTGGCTGGGACTACAGGCACCCGCCACCATGCTCAACTAATTTTTGTGTTTTTAGTAGAGATAGGGGTTCACCATGTTGGCCAGACTGGTCTTGAACTCCTGACCTCAAGTGTTCTGCTCGCCTCAGTCTCCCAAAGTGCTGGAATTATAGGCGTGAACCACTGTGCCTGGCCAAGGTAGCTTAATTGTTTATGTAGATGGATATATGATGTTATGTAGATGGAAAATTTTTAAGGCCAGGTGCAGTGGCTCATGCCTGTAATCCCAGCACTTTGGGAGGCTGAGACAGAAGGATCACTTGAGGCCAAGAGTTCAAGACTAGCCTGGGCAATGTAGCGAGAATCCATCTCTACAAAAAAATTTAAAAATTAGCCGGGCATGGTGGCATGTGCCTGTGGTCCCAGCTACTCGGGAGACTAAGGTAGAAGGATTGCTTGAGCCCAGGAGGTGGAGGCTGCAGTGAGCCATCATTGTGCCACTGCACTCCAGCCTAGGAGAGAGACAGTAAGACCCTGTCTCAGGAGAAAAAAAAAATTTAATTAAGCTGTATTTTTAAAAAGTAGGCATATGCAAGATTGTCCCTACTCTGTGTGTAGAACATCTGTACCACCTTGCGGCCATAAGACCCTGTACCAGAGTCATCTTGAAACATGGGCTACAATCAAGTGAAAATAATAGTATGCAATGGCAGAGGCAGGCAAGTCAAGAGAGGAGGAAAGGTGCGAAGCTATTTTCAGATCCCCCATTTAGAAAGAAGAGGCCAGTTCCACCAGTGTCCAGTCCTGCTATAGGTGTGTGGTTATAGGGACACACAGGAGAGACTGACTCAAAGAGGAGACCTGACTTTGGAACCAAACCAGAACAACAAAAGCTGCCAGTGGTGAGCCACACTCGGTCTGAGAGGTCCAGAGAGCAGCCACACCTGCTGTAATGAAGACTGGGCCCAGGTGGTCTATTTTCCTCTCCAGTCAGCCAGTGCCAGAGACTGGACACTGGACAATGTCTAGGGTGATGGTGGTAGCGGAAGTGGCTTAACAGAAGGCAGAAAACTTGCGGTAAGCAATGACTACTAGTCTCTCCTCTTCCCCTAACCTATGCGAGCCCCACCCAGACTTGTGGCCACTCTAGGGATACACACTTTGTTTACATTAGCACATTCTTTTTCTTTGTTGACAGGAAGTAGAGCTTCTTGCCGGAATGGACAGTATGGTTCAGTGGTGGGAGGTAAGAGCTTATTTTTCAAGATAGAGGTTTAATCAAACTTGAGGAGGGGGAAAAGGGGAGGTAAGAAGGGGTCGAAGAAGAAATAGATCCTACCAAAAGACTTAGTTTCTGCTTCTTAATAGGTGATGAGTTGGGGACTTTTTTTTTTTTTTTTTTGAGAAACAGTTTTACTCTGTCACCCAGGCTGAAGTGCAGTGGCACAATCTGGGTTCACTGCAACCTCTGCCTCCCAGGTTAAAGTGATTCTTCTGCCTCAGCCTCCTGAGTAGTGGGATTACAAGCACACACCACCAAACCTGGCTAATTTTTGTCCTATTAGTAGAGACGGGGTTTCACCATGTTGGCCAGGCTGGTCTCAAACTCCTGACCTCAAGTGATCCACATACCTTGGCCTCCCAAAGTGCTGGGATTACAGGCTGAGTTAGGGACTCTCATGTGAGTAAATATCCTTAGGGCATGCAGCAGTTTAGAGGAAAGAGGAGATAATATATTTTTAATTACTAAACTGATCTGTGGCCCTCAGCATCCCTAACTCATTGACTTAAGGGCCAAAGGCGAAGTCACTGTACGCCTTTGAAAATACAAAAATAGACTGGGTGCAGTGGCTCATGCCTGTAATCCCAGTACTTTGGGAGGCCAAGGTGGATGGATCACCTACGGTCAGGAGTTCGAAATCAGCCTGGCCAACATGGTGAAACCCCGTCTCAACTAAAAATACAAGAATTACCTGGGTGTGGTGGCGGGTGCCTATAATCCCAGCTACTTGGGAGGCTGAGGCTGGAGAATCACTTGAACCCAGGAGGCAGAGGTTGCAGTGAGTAGAGATAGCACCATTGCCCTCCAGCCTGGGTGACAAGAGCAAAACTCCATCTCAACAAAAAAGAAATGAAAATGCAAAAATAACTTTGAGAGTCTCTAGCAAGCAAGATAATAGACTTAAATTTCATACTTTATGAAGAGAGAAAATCGAATTCTAATTTCCAAAAGCTCCCCTCTGTGTATAAGCGCCAAGATTGGAGGTCTATAAATGGAGTTTTACTAAAGGTGCTAACAGGGAAGGGAGGCCAAAGCACTGAGAGATAGTGGAGGTGTCAACCTCCACTGGTGTCCACCTTGGGAAGAATAGGTAAGCGTGGGGCAGTGAGGAATTGGAGACAAGGGCTGACCTTGCCACAGTTCTCTAGACAAAGCCTGACAAAGCTCTGGATTCTGCCCAGAGCCACACCCCGGGCAGGCAAGATGAGCAATGGCTAAGGGAGGGTCCTGAGGGCAGCCCCACACTGCAGGCTGCCACAGGTCACAAGCTGCTGAGAGTACTCAGGCCAGGATGCCAGAACACGAGAGGCCGCAGAGTACATGGCCCGCAAAAGGGGAGATTGTAAGCAGGATGCAGGATCTCAGCAGTGGGTGCCAAAATGACCCTGAAGGACCAGGTGGTGACAGACACTATGTCAGTGCAGTCTAGACCCAGAGGACAGACAGCATGGGAGCCTGCAGTCCCTCCCTCCATGTCCTTTTGATTCACAACTGCTCCCTGAAGCCATCTAGGGATGGATGGAGAAGGGCAGGCAGGAAGCCCATTGAGTGTAAACAGCACTGATACAGCTTCATCTTTTACTTGGCTGAATATTTAATGAACAGAGACTAACATCAAAAGGGATCTGTTTGGCAGGTGGTTTTCCTCTTCAGGAGTGGGGATTCTAGAACAAGATGATACAGGACATAAAGCTACATTATTTTCCTCACATTCCAGTCATGGTATGGACATTTTAGCCCAGTTATACAGTAGAGATGAACTATCTGCATCAACAATTTACAACCTAATTGCTCAGTATTCCAACTTATTTGACCTTATATATAGTTAGAACACACCAAAATGACTGTGGTGATACTGAGGACCTTCCTGGACCTTTGCAAATGGATTAGGAAAGAGTCTGAGAAACTTGCCCAGCGTTGTCCAGCTAATCAGAGCCCAGATTCAGGCCCAGGCAGTATGGCTCTGAGAGCCTGGTTCCTTTCCTAGACTACCTGCTCCGTTACTGCCTGGATGCTTAAAGCACCTGAGTTTGCACCCCTAGTTTGGTTGGAAAACACTGTCCTTTGCTACAGGTCTCTCACTGTGGTAAGCACTTGGTATAGGGTTTGTTCTCAATACATTTCTCTTGCCTTTTGCCCTCTTCCCCTTAGCTCACAAAGTTGATATGAAATAATAGCTGAGAAAGTGCGTGTAGGCAGCTCAGTGCAAGCCAGGTGTGTCTTCCCTGGCTTATTATCTCCATTTGATGAAGAGTTAAACATGCAAGGTGACGCATGACACAAAAACCCGCAAGCTGCCTTAAAGGGAAAGATGGCTAATTTTGACTACATAAAAAAAAATTCGCAAAAGACAAGGTCAAAAGACAAAACACAAGCCAGAGGAAAAAATCACAACACATGATAAAGCAGTAAATCTCTTTACATAAAATCAGTTCTCAGATTTCAAAAAAGCAAAACACCAACAACTTAGTAGAAGCTTGCACAAATGGGAGCCAAGATCGAGCCACTGCACTCCAGCCTAGGTGACAGAGCGAGACTGTCCCTCCTCCCCCACCAAAAAATAAAAAGAAAAAAGAAAAACTTCCACAAATGGTAAGAAACAGCAGTTCATACAAAGAAACCAAACAGGGCCGGGCACGGTGGCTCACGCCTGTAATCCCAGCACTTTGGGAGGCTGAGGTGGGCAGATCACTTGAGGTCAGGAGTTCGTGACCAACATGGCCAACAAGGACCCCTGTCCCTACTGAAAATACAAAAATTAGCCATGGATGTTGGCAGGCTTCTGTAATCCCAGCTACTTGGCAGGCTGAGGCAGGAGAATCACTTGAACCCAGGGGGCGGAGGTTGCAGTGAGCTGAGATTGTCCCGCTGCACTTCAGCCTGGGTGATAGAATGAGAATCTGAGGAAGGAAGGGAGGAAGGAAGGGAGGAAGGAAGGGAGGGAGGGAGGGAGGGAGGGAGGGAGATTTATGAAAAGATACACAAGTTCAGGCATAATTAAGAAATACATATTTTTTTTAATTTATTTATTATTATTATACTTTAAGTTGTAGGGTACATGTGCATAACGTGCAGGTTTGTTACATATGTATACTTGTGCCATGTTGGTGTGCTGCACCCATCAACTCGTCATTTACATCAGGTATAACTCCCAATGCAATCCCTCCCCCCTCCCCTCTCCCCATGATAGGCCCTGGTGTGTGATGTTCCCCTTCCTGAGTCCAAGTGATCTCCTTGTTCAGTTCCCACCTATGAGTGAGAACATGCGGTGTTTGGTTTTCTGTTCTTGTGATAGTTTGCTAAGAATGATGGATTCCAGCTGCATCCATGTCCCTACAAAGGACACAAACTCATCCTTTTTTATGGCTGCATAGTATTCCATGGTGTATATGTGCCACATTTTCTTAATCCAGTCTGTCACTGATGGACATTTGGGTTGATTCCAAATCTTTGCTATTGTGAATAGTGCTGCAATAAACATACGTGTGCATGTGTCTTTATAGCAGCATAATTTATAATCCTTTGGGTATATACCCAGTAATGGGATGGCTGGGTCATATGGTACATCTAGTTCTAGATCCTTGAGGAATCGCCATACTGTTTTCCATAATGGTTGAACTAGTTTACAATCCCACCAACAGTGTAAAAGTGTTCCTATTTCTCCACATCCTCTCCAGCACCTGTTGTTTCCTGACTTTTTAATGATCGCCATTCTAACTGGTGTGAGATGGTATTTCATTGTGGTTTTGATTTGCATTTCTCTGATGGCCAGTGATGACGAGCATTTTTTCATGTGTCTGTTGGCTGTATGAATGGGATGCAAGGCTGGTTCAACATTCGCAAATCAATAAACATAATCCAGCATATAAACAGAACCAAAGACAAGAACCACATGATTATCTCAAGAGATGCAGAAAAGGCTTTTGACAAAATTCAACAGCCCTTCATGCTAAAAACGCTCAATAAATTCGGTATTGATGGAACGTACCTCAAAATAATAAGAGCCATTTATGACAAACCCACAGCCAATATCATACTGAATGGGCAAAAACTGGAAAAATTCCCTTTGAAAACTGGCACAAGACAGGGATGCCCTCTCTCACCACTCCTTTTCAACATAGTGTTGGAAGTTCTGGCTAGGGCAATCAGGCAAGAGAAAGAAATCAAGGGTATTCAGTTAGGAAAAGAAGAAGTCAAATTGTCCCTGTTTGCAGATGACATGATTGTATATTTAGAAAACCCCATTGTCTCAGCCCAAAATCTCCTTAAGCTGATAAGCAACTTCAGCAAAGTCTCAGGATACAAAATTAATGTGCAAAAATCACAAGCATTCTTATACACCAGTAACAGACAAACAGAGAGCCAAATCAGGAATGAACTTCCATTCACAATTGCTTCAAAGAGAATCAAATACCTAGGAATCCAACTTACAAGGGATGTAAAGGACCTCTTCAAGGAGAACTACAAACCACTGCTCAGTGAAATAAAAGAGGACACAAACAAATGGAAGAACATACCATGCTCATGGATAGGAAGAATCAATATAATGAAAATGGCCATACTGCCCAAGGTAATTTATAGATTCAATGCCATCCCCATCAAGCTACCAATGAGTTTCTTCACAGAATTGGAAAAAACTGCTTTAAAGTTCATATGGAACCAAAAAAGAGCCCGCATCTCCAAGACAATCCTAAGTCAAAAGAACAAAGCTGGAGGCATCACGCTACCTGACTTCAAACTATACTACAAGGCTACAGTAACCAAAACAGCATGGTACTGGTACCAAAACAGAGATATAGACCAATGGAACAGAACAGAGTCCTCAGAAATAATACCACACATCTACAGCCATCTGATCTTTGACAAACCTGACAAAAATAAGAAATGGGGAAAGGATTCCCTATTTAATAAATGGTGCTGGGAAAATTGGCTAGCCATAAGTAGAAAGCTGAAACTGGATCCTTTCCTTACTCCTTATACGAAAATTAATTCAAGATGGATTAGAGACTTAAATGTTAGACCTAATACCATAAAAATCCTAGAAGAAAACCTAGGTAATACCATTCAGGACATAGGCATGGGCAAAGACTTCATGTCTAAAACACCAAAAGCAACGGCAGCAAAAGCCAAAATTGACAAATGGGATCTCATTAAACTAAAGAGCTTCTGCACAGCAAAAGAAACTACCATCAGAGTGAACAGGCAAACTACAGAATGGGAGAAAATTTTTGCAATCTACTCATCTGACAAAGGACTAATATCCAGAACCTACAAAGAACTCAAACAAATTTACAAGAAAAAAACAAACAACCCCATCAAAAAGTGGGCAAAGGATATGAACAGACATTTCTCAAAAGAAATACACATTTTAAAAGCAATGGAAGAACATATTTCACCTGTCAATGATACAAACAAAAAATACTCATCATTAGTGAAGGTGAGGAAATGAGGACTTTTGTACTGTTGGGAGTATAAGCTCTTTTAAATGTAATTTGACAGTATCTCCCACTATTGTAAGTGTACACACTCTGACTTAGCAATGCCATGTTAAAAAATTTCCCTACCAGGCTGGGCGCAGTGGCTCACACCTGTAATCCCAGCACTTTGGGAGGCTGAGGCGGGTGGATCATGAGGTCAGGAGTTTGAGACCAGCCTGGCTAACACAGTGAAACCCCATCTCTACTGAAAATACAAAAAATTAGCCAGGCGTGGTGGCAGGAGCCTGTAATTTCAGCTACTCAAGAGGCTGAGGCAGGAGAATCGCTTGAACCTGGGGAGGCGGCGGTTGCACTGAGCCGAGACGGAGCCACTGCACACCAGCCTGGGCAGCAGAGCAAGACTTCCTCTCAAAAAAAAAACAAAAAACAAAATCCCTACTAATATTCTTACATTTGTAAACGTATGTAAGAATAATTATTTCAGGTATTCATCATTTTTACCTTATAATTTGTAGCCTTGACTGTTTTCCCAGCCTTCAGTATTGGCTGCACCCAAGTAACCTATCAAAAAATGCAAACCTGAAGATGTAACATACTTGCTCAAATCCCTTCAGTGGTATCCCATGATCTAAGGATGAAGTCCAACCCCTTAACTTGATTTATGAACCCTCTTCCTATGTCACTGCCCTCCACCATTTCCTATTTTACATTTTAATTATTAGTAAACACATGCACGCAAACACAGCTATTTCATGCTTCAGTGCCTTTGTTCATCAATCATTGGTTGGTCCACAAATATACATATACATATATATATATATATATATGTTTTTTTTTTTTTTTTTTTTGGAGGTGGAGTCTTGCTCTGTCGCCCAAGCTGGAGTGCAGTGGCTCAATCTCGGCTCACTGCAAGCTCCGCCTCCCAGGTTCACGCCATTCTCTTGCCTCAACCTCCCAAGTAGCTGGGACTACAGGCGCCCGCCACCACGCCTGGCTAATTTTTTGTATTTTTAGTAGAGACGGGGTTTCACTGTGTTAGCCAGGATGGTTTCGATCTCCTGACCTCGTGATCCGCCCGCCTCCACCTACCAAAGTGCTGGGATTACAGGCGTGAGCCACCGTGCCTGGCTGCTTCCACTTATATTTTATTGCCAGAACTGGGTCATAAAGTTACCCCCACGTGTAAGGAAGGTATATCAGTTTGGCTGCAGTATCTGCTTTAGCTAGTTTAAATAGAAAGGGGCTTACCAGGGTGGCAAGGCTACAGTGAGCTGTGATTGAGCCACCACACTGCAGCCTGGGTGACAGAGCAAGACCCTGTCTCAAAAAAAAAAAAAGGAAAGAAAAGGAGAGTGAGAAAGAAAGAGAAGGAAGGAACGAGAGGAGGGAGGGAGGGAGGGAAAAAGAGAGAGAGAAAGAAAGAGAGAGAGAGAGAGGAGAGGGGAGGGGAGGGAAGGGAAGGGGAGGGGAGGGAAGGGAAAGGAAGGGAAGGGAAGGGAAGGGAGAAGTTTTAGGTTATTAATGACTTACAGAATCATGAGATGAAACTAACCTGGGCTGGATTTATAGTAACAATTTCTAAATCCATTCCATGGAACTGGGCTGCCAAGGTAGCTGATACTTCTATCATGACCTGAACTCTGCTTGCCAAACAGGAAGCTGCCCTACAGTGACTGACTCTGGAAGCATGATGCCTTTGCTAGACATACATGACGGTTAATTTTTTGTGTCAAATTGACTGGGCCAAGGGATGCTCAGATCACTGGTTAAACATTATTTCTGGATGCTATGGACCGAATGTGAGGGAGGCTGAAACAGGAGGATCTTGAGCCCTGGAGTTTGAATCCAGCCTGGGCAACAAAGTGAGAACCCATTTCTAAAAACAAAACAAAACAAAAAACAAAAAGTGTCTGCCAGGGGCACCTAACTCAGTTATAAGCGATCAGGGAAGGCATAAAGGGATGAAAAGAACCTTCTAGGCTGGGAACGGTGGCTCACGCCTGTAATCTCAGCACTTTGGGAGGCCGAGGTGGGTGGATTACCTGAGATCAGGAGTTGGAGACCATCCTGGCCAACGTGGTGAAATCCCGTCTCTACTAAAAATATAAAAACTAGCTGGGTGTGGTGGTGGGCGCCTGTAATCCCAGCTACTTGGGAGGCTGAGGCATGAGAATCGCTGAATCTCTTGAACCCAGGAGGCAGAGGTTACAATGAGCTGAGATCACACCACTGCATTCCAGCCTGGGTGACAGCGTGAGTCTCCATAAAAACAAAAAGAAAGAAAGAAAAAAGATTAGTATCCCCTAGATCAATTTTTAAAAATACAAATAGTCGGCCAGGCAGGGTAGCTCACTTGTGCGAAGAGTCTCACTTTGTGCAGTGGCACTATCATGGCTCACTGCAGCCTCGACCTCCTGGGCCCAGGCGATCCTCCCTCTTCAGCCTCTCGAGTAGCTGGAATTACAGGTCTCAACATCTTAGCACATGTATCTGAGTTGTTTTCAGAAACCTGGACCCCCACCAGGTAGATCTGCTGGCATATAGACCTCAGATGCAGGGGAACTGAGGACTGAAATCTGACCTCCGTTCATTGTTCTAAATTTCTTCCTGAGGGGCCTGGAGGAAGTCATGCCCATGGGCCAGACTGTAACTTCCTTTCTGGTGACCCCAAGGTTTTAGACAAAGCTTCACTTACTTAACCCATCACAAACAAATCAGGGAGTCTTTGAATCCACTTATGATCTCTAAGCACCTCTGCTCCAAGATATCCCACCTCGGTGGGGTGGAGGCAGTAGATAAGGTATAGCAGCTAGCCAGAGAGTAAAGGCTTATCCACATGAGAAAATGTTATTTTTTTTTTGAAGAACTACAAGATTTATGTATGATGGCTGTTGCAAAATGGAAGACAGTCATTCATTTTCTTTTCTTTAAATAGGGCCTTGCTGTTTTTGTGTCCTGTGTGGTTATCAAGGGGGTAGAGCGCCCATGACCATGTATAACCTCACCAGTGGACCAAAGTTTCCAGGTTCCTGGGAGAGGGCTCATATACACAGAAGGATGACACTCTCTGAAAGGTGACTTTTGTCTTTTGGGGCACAGGAATCTCTGACATACACATATGTAACACACAAGAACACGTATGTAAATACACACACACGAAGGATATTCAAATCAGTTTTCTACATGGCTGCAATTGCAACATTATGCCCTCTAGTTAACTGTTCCTTCCAGTTAATATCTTCCTTGTCAATCATTATTTTTTCCCTTGGAGACTTTCGAGAACAGCATACTTACTGTCCCTTAAAAGTGAGATGGTGGCCAGGAGCGTGGCTCACGCCTGTAATCCCAACACTTTGGGAGGCTAAAGTGGGCAGATCATGAGGTCAGGAGTTCAAAACCAACCTGGCCAACACAGTGAAAGCCCACCTCTACTAAAAATACAAAAATTAGCCGGCCATGGTGGCACAACCAAGCTACTTGGGAGGCTGAGGCAGAAGAATTGCTTGAACCTGGGAGGTGGAGGTTGCAGCGAGCCGAGATTGCGCCACTGCACTCCAGCCTGGGTGACAGAGCGAGACTCCATCTCAAAAAAAAAAAAGTGAAGCTGGTAAAATTTGAGAAAAGGGTTGCTGATTCCTTATAGTAATTTGTTGAAAGCTTTAATGGGATGTTAATTTCAGGACATAATTTATATTATATTATCCCCGAAGCGTGAATAACGTAATTTAACCTTCATTTGAATGTTTCAATTACTTCCACATTCTGGACTCTCTGTGTAATCATTCTTGAATACTTTTTTAAGAGTTAAAAAAAATTATTTTATGTTAACAAGAAGCCTACGCTGGAGTGGCTCCTTGGCTAGTTCATTCTATTTAATTTGGTGACTATTAGGTGTCTTTATGTTGCTGGGCTCCTTCTCTTTTCCACTTTGCCATCTGAGATAAACTCCCCTCCCCCTCATTTAACAAGACATTTGCAACAGGGTCAGGTGTTCTTTCAGTGTCTAGATAAGAATATCCAGGGAAGAAGAGGCATTTCTTCCCATATGTGTCTCTTCATCACAGAAGAAAACCTTCCCTCAAGTCCCCTAGCAGACTTCCCATCAGGTCTCATTGGCCAGCTTGAATAATTTTAAAGCATTCCTTTGCATTCAGAATTTGTAGTATTTAAGTAGTTATTTGCAAAGTTTATTCTTAACATAAAATTTAAATGTTTAAACAGAAAAGGAGAACACTAGTGTCTCACATTGACAATTAAAGCCACTGTGACTACCTCATTATTTTGGATCCTGGCAGAAATAATAAGTAATTTAGTTAATTTTCACCAAAATTATCTCAGTAAAGTTCATATATTTCAAGTGTTTAAGAATCAATTTTCATTTAGATCAGTGCCCTAGTTTCTGACAATTTAATGTATTTTTCCACAGATTTGGAACTTTAACCTTGATGAGAGGTATAAATACTACGATTATCTCAATGTCAATATTATGTTTAGAAATAATTCTGCTTCAGGTAAAAGAATCTTATCTAGAAAAGTCATGCATTTTTGACTAGGGTCATTTACATTTCTCTTGCATTAACTCTATTTTGACATGCTTACTATTGAGCAAGGAAAAGCACAAGGATATAGTTATTACAGCCAACTTCCTACCAGTTCCAACCCCATTTTCTGCTGCAAATATCTAGGGGACATGGGAGGTTCTCTAAATCATTCACTAATATAAAAAAGGGCCAAGGGCCAAATGTATTAAATTACTAATGAGATTCACATATGTAAGTGCAGACTATAGATTATGACAGCCCATAAAAAATAATATCCTATATGTCCCTGAATCGACATGTATGTCTATCTATACAACATAAACTTCATAAGGTAGGTAATCATGATTATATCATCAAAGAAGTGCTATTTTTTAAAAGTTACTTTTGATAAACTAAGTATATCACATTTAAACCATGAAATTTTCCCCTTGAAGTGGTTTTAGTTGTATTCGTAATTGTCAGCATTAGCTCAGTTCAGCAACTTAGAGACCAGTGACCCCCAGGGATGCACTCATTGCTGGAAAGTACTGAACCCTTTTTATAATGCCACTCAGGATGAAGAAATAATGGGCTGATGGGGCAAATCTTAGAAATGGTCTAGTTTTGCACCCTGCAGAGAAAATGTACTACTTTAATAGTATTTTTTCAATTTAATTTAATTACAAAATCAATGCATATGCATAGTAAAAATCCAAATAGGAAAGAATGATATATTAAAAAATAAGAAGATCACTTTCCCCACAAACTCAAGTTTCACTCCTAGAGGCATTCATTATAAAATTACAAACAGGTTCTTTTTCGTTTTCTCGTTTGTTTGAGACAGAGTATTGGTCTGTCACCCAGTCTCGAGTACAGTGGTGCCATCTCAGCTCAGTGCAACCTCCACCTCCTGGGCTCAAGTGATTCTCGTGCCTCAGCCTTCCAAGTAGCTGGGACTACAGGCACGTGCCACCATGCCTGGCTAATTTTTTTGTATTTTTTTGTAGAGACAGGGTTTCACAATGTTGCCCAGGCTGGTCTGGAACCCCTGGGCTTGAGCAATCCACCGGTCTTGGCCTCCAAAAGTGTTGGGATTACAGGTGTGAGCCACCATGCCCAGTCATAAACAGGTGCTTTTGTAGTCTCTTAAAAAAAAGTCCTATGCATTAACAATCACATATATGCTTATTTTATTCTTTTTTTTTTTTTTTTTTTGAGTCAGGGTCTCACTCTGTCACCAAGGCTGGCGTGCAGTGGTGAGATCAGATTCACTGCAGCCTCAGTGTTCTGGGTTCAGCTATCCTCACACCTCAGCCTCTGGTGTAGCTGCGACTATACCACCAGGCATGTACCACCACACCCAGATCATTTTTTAATTTTTTGTAGATATGGGGTCTCCTTATGTTGCCCAGCTGGTCTTGAACTCCTAGGCTCAGGTGATCTTCCCTCCCGTCCTGCATTTTTAAAATCTAACCAAAAATGCAGTCTTTCCAAATACCTTCTGCACCTAGCTTTAAAATTTTTAAATATCTTGAAAATTTTTCCAAATCAGCACATATGTGTGATTCATTTATTTATTCATTCAACAAATATTTATTAAGTGCTAGGGACTATATTAGGTGCCAGGAATAAAAAGGTGAATAAGACAAGAACTTTCCTCTCACAGGATTTATATGCAGTGAGGGTGTGAAAGTATGTAAGTAAATAAACAAGAAAATTGCAGATTATGCTAAGTGGTTTTTTGGGTTTTTTTTGAGACGGAGTTTCACTCTTGTTGCCCAGGCTGGAGTGCAGTGGTTCAAGCAATTCTCCTGCCTCAGCCTCCTGAGTAGCTGGAATTACAGACATGCACCACCACGCCCGGCTAAATTTTTGTATTTTTAGTAGAGACAAGGTTTCTCCATGTTGGTCAGGATGGTCTCGAACTCCCGACCTCAGGTGATCCACCCGCCTTGGCCTCCCAGAGTGCTGGGATTACAGGCATGAGCCACTACGCCCAGCCTATGCTAAGTGTTAATGAAGGAAATAAAAAGGGAGATATGTTGGAGTTGGCCCACTTTAGACAGGTGGGGGAAATGTGGCCTCTCTGAGAAGTTGACATTAAAACTGAGATCAAAAAAAGAAAATAAGTCAGCTACTAAAAAATCTGGGACAAGAGAATTCCAGGCAACAGTAAAGGCCTTGGGATGTGAAAATTATCTGACATATTCCAAGAACTAAGAGTAGGCCATGGTGACTGTAGCATCACCAGAAAGGAGAAGCAGAAAATGAGATAGGCCATGTGAAGATAGGTGGATTTCTTTCCTTTTTAAAATGTCTTTTAAAAAATTATTAATTGTAGGCCAGATGTGGTGGCTCACGCCTGTAATTCCAGCACTTTGGGAGGCTGAGGTGGGTGGATCACTTGAGGTCAGGAGTTTGAGACCAGCCTGGCCAACATGGTGAAATCCTGTCTTTACTAAAATTACAAAAATTAGCCATGCATTGGTGGCAGGCACCTGTAAAGCCAGCTACTCGGGAGGCTGAGGCAGGAGAATCGCTTGAATGCAGGAGGTGGAGCTTGCAGTGAGCTCAGATCACACCAGCCTGGGCGACAGAGTGAGACTCCATCTCAAAAAAAAAAGAAAAGAAAAACATTGTTTATTGTAGTAAAATACATGTAACAAAATTTACTATCTTAACCAATTTTAAGTGTATGGTTCAGTGTTATTAAATACAAACCATCTACAGATTAGGAGAAAATATTTGGAATATATAAAGACCAAAAATTACAATTTGTTTTGCTAGGCTTAGATATTC
This sequence comes from Theropithecus gelada, assembly GCF_003255815.1. Taxonomy (NCBI): domain Eukaryota; kingdom Metazoa; phylum Chordata; class Mammalia; order Primates; family Cercopithecidae; genus Theropithecus; species Theropithecus gelada. Next base: position 69,221,683 of record NC_037676.1, on the reverse strand, counting down.
ATACCCTATGTTATTTAAGGCAAATTGAAATTTCATACTGGATTTTGTATTTGTTTCTTAGATTTCCAGTTTTTAAAGGAGAGATTGGCCAGGAGCTGTGGCTGATGCCTGTAATCCCAGCACTTTGGGAAGCCAAGGCAAGAGGATCGCTTGAGGCCAGGAGTTGGAGACTAGCCTGGCCACTCTCTTGTCTGTATCCCTTGATGCACAAAATTTTTTAATTTGATGAAGTACAATTTATTTTTCCTTTTGTTGCCTGTGCTTTTGGTGTTATAGCCAAAAAATCACTGCCAGATCCAGTGTCATGAAGATTGTCCCCTATGTTTTCTTCTAGAATTTTATAGTTTTAACTCCTAAATTTAGGTCTTTGATTCATTTTGAGTTAATTTTTTAATATAATATCAGATAAAGGTCCAACTTATTTTATTTTATTTTTTTGCATTGGATATCCAGTTTTCCCAGCACCATTTGTTGGAAAGTTTGTCCTTTCCACATAGATGGTATTGGCACCCATGCCAAAAATCAATTGACCATACACACAAGTGAATATTTTAAAAGTACAATGGGAAATGATGGACACTAGTAATCAAGGCTTCTAGGCAACTCTGAGTCTCTAGATTAACTTTCTTAAGCCCTTTTGGAGATGACAGACTCAAAAGGGAAAAGGGAGTTCTAAATTCCAAAAATCTCTTTACTAAGAGCAAAACATAAAGTAGTGAACATTAAACTGCATTTTTCCAACAAGAAACTATAGGAAAAAAAAGTTTTGCATAGGAAGAGGAAATTCGAGAAATGAACTCAAAGAAGAGAGGAAGTCAAGGAGGTCTTCGATAGAGATGAAGAAATACAAAGGCTTCAACAGAAAAAGAGAGAGAGGAAGAGGAAGAAGAGAAGGAAGAGGAGGAGGAGGAAGAAGAGGAGAAGGAAGAAGAGGAGGAGGAAGTGGAGGAGGAGGAAGAAGAGAGGGAGGAAGAACAAGAGGAGGAGGAAGAAGAGAGGGAGGAAGAACAAGAGGAGGAGGAAGAAGAGGAGGAGAAAAGGAAGAAGAGGAAGAGGAAGAAGACAGGAGCCTGGTGCAGTGGCTTACACCTGTAATCCTAGCACTTCCAGAGGCCAAGGTAGGCGGATCACTTGAGGCAAGGAGTTTGAGCTCAGCCTAGCCAACATGGTGAAACGCCATGTCTACTAAAAACACAAAAATTAGCCAGGCTTGGTGGCAGGCGCCTATAGTCCCAGCTACTCTGGAGGCTGAGGCAGGAGAATTGCTTAAACCCAGGAGGCAGAGGTTGCAGTGAGCCAAGATCCTACCACTGCATTCCAGCTTGGGCAACAGAGCAAGACTCTGTCTCAAAAGACAAACAAACCAACAAGCAAGCAAACAAAAAACAGAAAAAAAAAATTGTGGTATACTCAGATAAGGGAATACCATTCAGCAATAAAAAGGAATTAACTGTTGTAACACACAACTGCATGGATGAATCTCAAAATAATTATGCTGAGTGAAAGCAACCAGACCAAAACACAGTGCATCCTGGCCCATCAAATTGTATGCATTAAATATGTGCAGTTTTTTTGTATGTCAATAATACCTCAATAACACTGTAAATAAAGTATATTCTGAATGATTTCATTTAAACAAATTATAGAAAAAGCAAATTGATCTATAATGACAGAAAACAAGTCAGTGGTTCCCTGGTGCAGTTGAGGAGAGTGATGTGAGGGTGACTTTTGGATTAGGGAATGAAGAAATGTTTAGGGATGATGAGTATGCTGATTATCTTGAATGTGGTGATGATTTCACAGGTGATGATTTCACATATGTCAAAACTTATCCAATTTTTCATTTTCAATGTGTGCAGTTTTTGTATGTCAATAAAGCTATGCTAAAGAAAAGCTATTTTTGCTTTTGTAACAGAAGTGGAACTGAAAATCTGTATCCATTCTTTGTCAGAATTCCTGTATCTTTCATCATATCCTTGTAATCTTCTCTCACTTTGAATAGTAATGAGAGGTGAGCTCATGGATTCACAGCAATACCCTCACACTTTAAAGTTAAGGTTCCCCTGTGTGCAGACACTATTAGCAGCCTACGGAACAGGCATCTCCCTTCCCTTTCTGTCAGAGTCCACTTTCCCATGTTATAAGCTGATAATGCCTGGACTTGTAACCCAATCAAGGCCAGTGAGACCAGAAGACAAGTCAACTGTGGGCGTTCTCGGGAAGATTTTCCAACCTAGTTAAAAGAGAAACATGTGAAATGTCCCTCCTTCCCACCTTTGAATGTTGTTATATGAAGACATAGCTGGGTGCAGTGACTCACGCCTGTAACTCGGCACTTTGGGAGGCCGGGGCGGGTAAATCACTTGAGGTCAGGAGTTCAAGACCACCCTGGCCAACATGATAAAACCCCATCTCTACTAAAAATACAAAAATTAGCTGGGTGTGGCAGGAGGCACCTATAATCCCAGCTACTCTGGAGGCTGAGGCAGGAGAATAGCTTGAACCCAGGAGGTCCATGAAGCAGGTTGAGGTCCATGTCACTACTTCACAGGAGAAACAACTTCCACTTGGAGGCCCAAGCAAAGATTTTTAAGCTCCTGTAAAGTACTTTGCAATCCTTTGTTAAAGGAGGTACAATCACAATTTGTTTTGCTAGGCTTACTAGGCTTAGATATTCATACTCTATGTGACTTGAGGCAAATTGAAATTGTGTACTGGATTTTGTATTCGTTTCTTAGATTTCCAGTTTCTAAAGGAGAGATTGGCCAGGCGCTGTGGCTCATGCCTGTAATCCCAGCACTTTGAGAAGCCAAGGCGAGAGGATTGCTTGAGGCCAGGAGTTGGAGACCAACATAGTGAGACCCGCATCTCTACAAAACATTTTAAAAATTAGGGCATGGTGGTGAGCACTTAGCTACTCAAGACTGAGGTGGGAGAATCTCTTGAGGATTCTAGAAGATGGAAGCTGCTGTGAGCCATGACTGCACTACTACACTCCAGGCTGAGCAATAGAGGGAGACCCTGTCTCAAAAAAAAAACCAACCAACCAAAAAACAAAAAAAATGGCCGGGCGCGGTGGCTCACGCCTGTAATCCCAGCATTTTGGGAGGCCGAGGCAGGCAGATCACGAGGTCAGGAGATCGAGACCATCCTGGCTAACACGGTGAAACCCCGTCTCTACTAAAAATACAACAAAACTAGCCGGGCGTGGTGGAGGGCACCTGTAGTCCCAGCAACTCCGGAGGCTGAGGCAGGAGAATGGCGTGAACCCGGGAGGCGGAGCTTGTAGTGAGCCGATATTGTGCCACTGCACTCCAGCCTGGGTGACAAAGCGAGACTCCGTCTCAAAACAAAACAAAACAAAAGCCAAAAAAATTAAGGAGAGATGACCTATATTTAAATAATTCAATTGTTTAATCATATGCTTTCACGTGTATTCTTTCTGGCAACAAGATCATAAATCTTTCTCCTCCAGCATTAAACCCAGTGCTTTGCAGCCAGGATTCTATAATACAATGATTGAGAAAAACAGGAGTAATAAGACATGGAAATCAATAGCAAATTATAACATGTTCATAAACAAGGTAGGTAACTGCTTTACGAATGCTATATATATGTGTTTTTTTTGTTTGTTTTGAGACGGAGTCTCACCCAGGCTAGAGTGCAGTGGCGCGATCCTGGCTCACTGCAACCTCCGCTGCCTGGGTTCAAGCGATTTCTCGTGCCTCAGCCTCCCGGGTAGCTGGGACTACAGGCACGCGTCACCACACTCGGCCAATTTTTTTGTAGAGATGGGGGTTTCGCCATGTTGGACAGGCTGGTCTCGAACTCCCGACCTCGGGTGATCCTCCCGCCTAGGCCTCCCAAAGGGCTGGGATTACAGGCTTGAGCCGCCGCGCCCGGCCTTTTGCTCGTTTGCATCCACTGCAAACTGCATTAATCATTGACAAGCTCTAGCAGAGGTACTCCTGAGCCTGGAAAGCCCCTGCGGGAAGTCACAAAGCCCCCACATAAACTTGCTGTGTGGCACACAGCGTCGCCGCACCGCGCAACTAGGGAAGAGGGCTAAGGTGCAGGTCTCATCTCCCCTCCGCCCCCTTCCCAGAGCCCCGGCACTTACCCACTCTTTTCACCCGGGGAGGGGCGGGGCCGCGTACCGGAAGAGGCGGGGCCATCGGCGTGCCTAAGAGCTGCCCTCCGATGTCGCTCTTCCTTTCCCGTGCGACCGGCGAGGGAGGAAGAAGCGCGAAGAACCGTCTGTCATGCTGGTGTGGTGGCGGCGGCGGAGCCTGCGGGCCCGTAGCTGTGCTCTGCGAGGTGAGAGTGATCGCGGTCTTAGGTCCTCCTCCTCTATGTGCCGGGTTCCTCCGCCATGTGGGTGCCGAGCGCGGCCCCTGTCCCTTTCCCTGGCGCAGCGGAGCGGGCGGCTGCTGCGTAGGCCAAAAGGCTACGCTCCCGGCACCCCCAAGGCCCACGAGCTTTCCCCACAAGCCATCTGCGCAGTCGCGTTTTGTCAGTAACCACCTGGGTGGCTTAGCTGACCTTTATCCGTCAACACCGGTTCACTGTCCTCTGCTCTGAAACTGGTGAAGGGCCTTCTGACTTAAGGAGGTGCCTGCAAGGGACCGCCGCGGGGCTTCGTGCTCCACCCGGCCTTGGCCAGATCTCTCTTGTGTCCCCATCTAAGTTGTGCGTGCGGCCTTGGCGGTTTCAGGCTCTTAGTAGGCAACTTGTTTTCCTTAAAAGGGAACATTTTATAAATAGGAAGGTGATTATCCGTTAGTTGTCAGGATGACCCTTACTGGACCGTACTTTGTGAGTGGCTTTGAAATTGTAATAAGCGCAGTTTACTGAGTCATAACTAGTCTGGACCCATTCGTAGAACTAGTCGGTATTTGTTCCTGGACCTTCCTTCGTAATACGCTCTAAAGTCAAGACATGGAGGTCGGAGAACAACACGTGCAAGTATGGAAGTCCCTTAGGCTAAATGCCTGCTACACACGGAGATGCTTGTATTTACATAGAGATGTGTATTTCTGGACATAATACAGAAGAAACCGGTCAGCAGCTGGGAGGCTGGAGAAACCTGTTAGCTATTCAGACACTTTTTTTTTGTTGTTGTTGTTGAGCCAGAGTCTGTTCTGTCGCCCAGGCTGGAGTGCAGTGGCTGGATCTTGGCTCCCTGAATCCTCCACCTTCAGGGTTCAAGCAGTTTTCTGCCTCAGCCTCCCGAGTAGCTGGGATTACAGGTGCCTGCCACCACGCCCGGCTAATTTTTATATTTCTAGTAGAGACGGGGTTTCACCATCTTGGCCAGGCTGGTCTTGAACTCCTGACCTCGTGATCCACCCGGCTAAGCCTCCCAAAGTGCTGGGATTACAGGCATGAACCACCGCGCCCGGCCATAGAAACAAATTTTAAAATTTCGTCAGTGAGACTTGGTATAGGTAGTTTTTTTTTTCTTCAAATTTGAAATGCATTGCTTCGTGCGAAATAATCGTTAATTGTCAAGAGGACGAATGTCATGGCTTATACTTGAAATATTTTTGGTATTCTTATTTTTTTTTTTTTTTTTGAGACGGAGTCTTGCTCTGTTGCCCAGGCTGGAGTGCAGTGGCGCAATCTCGGCTCACTGCAAGCTCCGCCTCCCAGGTTCACGCCATTCTCCTGCCTCAGCCTCCCGAGTAGCTGGGACTACAGGCGCCCGCCGCTGCGCCCGGCTAATTTTTTCTATTTTTAGTAGAGACGGGGTTTCACCATGGTCTCGATCTCCTGACCTTGTGATCCACCCGCCTCGGCCTCCCAAAGTGCTGGGATTACAGGCGTGAGCCACCGCGCCCGGCCAGTTATTCTTATTTTTGAGGCTTCAGTAGCTTGAATTCAGTTTTCACTGGTAAGTGCTGGGACTTCTAAAAATTTCCAAACGAAATAATTGATAAAATTGGTAGTCTAGGAAAGTTCTGAAGCATAATACAAAAGAATCCACCGATACATTTGAGAACTATGATATTACCAACACTAGAGTATCTGTTGTTTACATTCCCCTGCTTCCTATTCATAGGTACCCACCATTTGGAATTTTGTGCCCATCAGTCTTTTGGTTTTTGTGGGGGAGGGGGTGGTGTGGATAGCTTTGGGTTTTTTTGTTGCTTTTTTGAGATGGAGTCTCGCTCCCGTCCGTGCAGGCTGGAGTGCAGTGGCACGATTCTCCTTCCTCAGCCTCCCGAGTAGCTGGGATTACAGGCACCCACCCTCACGCCCGGTTTATTTTTGTATTTTTAGTGGAGACGGGGTTTTGCTGTCTAGAACTCCTGACCTCAGGTGATCCACCCACCCCAGCCCCCACAAAGTGCTAGGATTACAGGCGTGAGAAACCGTGTCTGGCCCATTTTTTAGGCTTTGTAAAGACAGGATTATGCATGTTGTCTGCAGTTCCTGTGAATCATAATATTAAAATGAAACATTTTTGTTTCAGTTAATTTTTTTAATTACTCAAAACCAGTAATTTATATTCCTAATATTGATTGTGTGAAATATTTTCAGCATTTCAGCACATGAAAATGATTGTTTTGCAAGGTCCAACCTTGTATGTCTTAATAAATCATTTCCTGTTGCTGCCTGGCTCAATGATGTATTCTCCTGCAGTGCTGTATGACATGATTTTTTACCCCAGTCCATGTTCTTTGCAGTGTTTTGTTAACTTGGGACTTAATTTTACAGGCAGGCATGTGTCCAGTAAAAATGCCAACGTAGGTATCCCTGCTCCAAAACTGCTAGGTTTGCTGTTTTAATGTTTTTAGGTGAAGGTCTTCACGCCAGTTTTTATACATCTAACCTGGCTCATAGCTCATCCTCGTCGAGCTGTGAGACAGAAAAGCAATGGCTGTGTACTCACTATGACCATTGTGTCTTAAAGTCAAAACTGTCACAGTGAAGGATATCATAAAATGTTTCTGCCATTTTCCTGCCAGTGCTAATGGCTCCTGTTTCCAGTTTGGAATAAGCTAATTTGTGGAATTATTAGGTGGTAATCAGACAAACATACTCAGTTACAGAGGTTTGGGTTTGTCAGTATTGACTATCAAAAAAGCAGAAACAGGTACTAGAATAATAGTACTTTTTTATTAAAAAGTGGGTTGGGAGTCTGAAAGGTAGATTGCAAGTACAGTTCCTAAAGGAATGAGATTCTCTTCTTGGACCATTCCTACATATAAGATGCCAAACAAAATGCAAATAAAAATGGGAATTCGAAATGTAATATTTAATTTCCAGGTGCAAGAAAGCCTTTGCGGTGAAAGTGTATGAAGGTCATCATGACAGATGTTTTCCAAAAACTTGTAGAAGGCTGTGAAAAAACTACTAGGATCACACGTCATGTATTGAGGTACCTAAATTTAATTAATGTTAGTTATGTGATGTATTCTTGACAGATAGGTTTAATAGCTGGCACAGTGATGACTTAAATTACTTTTTGCCGTTTACCCAGCTGAGGGTGTCTTTGAAGAAATAATTTTAAGACTGAGATGCCAGTAATGTACATTGATTAATTACTGACATGTATGTAAGGCAATAATTTAATTAAGGGTGAATATTCTTTCTTTTTAGCATATAGGTTGCTGTAGATGAATGTTCTTTGCTGTCATGTTTAAAAATACTTCTGCTTCATTGCCTCAAGTAAGTGATTTGTCAAGCAACTCTATCTGCTGATAGTTCAGAAAGTATCTGATAAACTTCAAAGGGTGGGGGCCAATTCTTGTTGAAGTTGCTTTTGCATGTGGGGTATTCTCAACATTTAAGTTTTTGAGGAACGACTTGTGAATATTGAGGTTATATGAGAACTTTGAGTATGGAATGATTTTCACTGTTGGTTTCTGACTTTTTTGGAGGTGTGGCATGCAACATTTTGGAAGGAAAATTGAAGACTTGTTCAAGAAAACACGAACAGAAGCAAATGATGAAAATGATCATTTTACTTGATGTTGATAACATCACAATAAATTATGGAGAAAAATACATATTTGGCTAACTGTTTTAATTGCTGAACAATAAAGTGTTTTCTTTTAAATCAATTCTAAATAGCTCCATTCTCATAGTCACTAGTCAGACCTGTTTTGAACATATTCGAAAGATTATATAATCTTGTGAATAATTAGATTATTTATGGGTGGTGATTCTCATTGAGGCCAACAGCTGGGGAGACATGTACCTCTAGGTTCCCTGTCTGGCTCCCCCTTCAGAGTTTGCTGTTGTACCAGATGGTTGGAATCTTAAAGCTCTTTAATGCCAAATAGCAGTCAAATTCCCCCTTACAGATAAAGGTTTCACCTTTTTTATTCAGTTTGCTTTCATCTTTGTGAACAAAAAAGTCATCCTAATACTAGTACATGTAATAACTAAGCAATATGCTATGTTAAGAGAAATGACTGGGCAGGCCAATCTGTCTAGGACTAAATTGGCAAGAATTCTAAAGCTGAATTTATATCTGGGGGAAGGCTTAGAGCTAAATCTTTTCTCCTGTTGAGTACTAGCTTATAAATTCCTTTCACCAAGGTTATAGTTTTTATATGATAAATAGTATAAAACCTGTATAGCAACATCTTAGTCACTTCCCTCAGTATAGACTTGGGGGGTACGAGTGCAGTTCTGTTGCATAGGTATATGAAGTAGTTTGGAGTCTGAGCTTTTTGTGCAGCCATTACCTGAATGGTGTACATTTCACCCATTAATTTTTCATCCCGCACCCTACCCCCTTCTAATTCTCCAATAACCTTTAAAATACCATTGGCATCATATTTAATATTAATGAATTACCTCCCATAATTGTTTGTTTCTGAATGTACACTTCTACTCTTTAGGCACTGAAATAAAAGACTAGTAAATGCAGCCTTTGTAATGAGAAACTTAAACATTTAAATTTTTTTGTGGTGAAGTAACTATCTTTGAGACAGGTTGGGTTTTTTGAGCTGGAGAGATTAAGGTGGCAGTGAGTTATGATTGCATCAGTACGCTACAGTTTGGGTGACAGCTACATATAAATATGTATATATAAATATAGGTAAGTAAATAAAAGCCATCTTTGTGCCATGCATGTGGCTCACTCCTGTAATCCCAACACTTTGGGAAGCTGAGGTACTGAGATGGGAGGATAACTTGAGACCAGCCTGAGAAACATGGCGAAATCCCATCTCTACAAAAAAACACAAAAGTTAGCCCAGGGTGGTAGCATGTCCCTGTAGTCCCAGCTACTCGGAGGGCTAAGGTGGGAGAATTGCTTGCAAGGTCAAGGCTGCAGGGAGCTGAGATGGCGCCACTGCCCTCCAAACTGGGTGAGAGCCCCTGTCTCAAAAAAAAATTTAAAAAAAAACTGTTTTTAAACTTTCCAATTGTAAAAGGATCCTAGTTTTATAAAATAGGAATGTGTTTTGCCTTCACCCCATAGAGAGCCAGACATGTTTGAAATGTAGTATTTGAGAAGCACAAAATAAACGTCTTAACATTCTAGAACTGTAATATGTAAATATTTTGCTGAAGACTACCTTTGTCACCAGGTGTGTTGGCTCATACCTGTAATCCCAGCACTTTGGGAGGCCAAGGCAGGCAGATCACCTGAGGTCAGGAGTTCGAGACCAGCCTGGCCAACATGGTGAAACCCTGTCTCTACTAAAAATACAAAAATTAGCCGGTCATGGTGGAGTGCACCTGTAATCCCAGCTACTTGGGAGACTGAGGCAGGAGAATCTCTCGAACCTGGGAGGTGGAGGTTGCAGTGAGCCAAGATCGTGCCACTGCACTCCAGCCTGGGTGACAGAGCAAGACCCCGTCTCAACAAAAATACTACCTTTGGCTTCTGAAAACCAATACTGTTTTCTCCCTGCTACTAGTAGGTATTCAATAATACTGAACAACTTCCTCTGGGTCCTGTGGAGAATGAGAGGTCCAGCTGTATAGTTAAGCATCTCTGTTAAGGGACCAATTTTGAAAGAATTGATGCATGGTAGCATCTTGGTTGATAAAGTGACAATTTGGTAATGACATTTTGCTTTTCTGTGAATAGAACTGATCTTTTATTAAAGTTATGGAAACTGAACTAAAAAGGATTTATAAATTTTACAAGGTAGATTTGTTTTCTCATGATGCCCCTATCTTCACAGCAGATATCTTCCCTCCAAAAATGAGGACTAGATTTGCAAGTTGGTTTCTTTGCCTTTTGGAACCTTTCTTGTAACCAGTTAGGGTTAGAGAGCCACTTTATAAGTTATTGGCTCCTTGATTCCGTGTAAAGTATTTTTTCATTTAACCTGGCATATACATGAAAACTTCCAAGGCTTTTCCTGATTCCATATTTAGGGCTTCTAAAACAGTAGTATGTAATGGACATGCCAGTAATAAAGCATGAAAACGCCTTACATTTGAAACTTGGGGTTATATAAAATATTTAGTCATGAGTTTAGCAAGTTCACTAGTGAAGAAAAATGTTTTAATTTGTAGGTAAAGAGTTATTGCCATCTTGTGACAGTAGAGTGAACTACATAAAGGTTGACATTTTACACACTGCTTAAATTGCAACATTCTTTATATTTTTATCTGTTCACCACTGGTATTCTGGGCTAACCAGTTTTTCTTTATAGTATTCTTGACAACTTTATCACTATTGTCCACATTGTTCTAAGTTTTAAAATTCTGTTGGTTTTAGAGGTTTGGATTAGTATTTATCACATTAGCAATTAGTTTTGAGGGGACTATATTTTATATTTTTAAAAATAGTATTGTAATATATTCCTGTACAAAGTATTATCAAAGCATTACTTCAAAGTCACTCTCAAAATACTCACACTTTTTCTCCACTGCTTAAGTAGGAATGAACAAAAATTCCTCAAATTGTTTATTCATCACTAGAGAAAATAGTTGTCCCAGGTCCATATGTGGCAATAAATTGTTCCAGCTGTTGTTGGCACTGAGTTAGATAGAGATCCCTTTGCTCTAAGTATTCTTCATTATACAGTTCAAATGGAAATACTGCATTCGGAGCAACACAAAATGCAGTGGCCCCTAAATGAAGAAGATAATAGAGTGTAAATGACAAATACTGCTTAAGATGACAAATATGAAATCACATTTTCAACCAAAATATTTTATTGGAATCTTAAAAATTAAGCCCAAGCCCATGTGGTTCTGTGAGAAATAAAAGTTAAAAAATTAAGTTTTGACCTATTCAGAAGAGTATTTCAATAACCATTATTGAAATCTGACTCTTGTTTTCTGAAACCCAGAAAGCCGGTTCAGTAAATGCACAAACATTGGTACCAGGGCCAATGGAAGAAGTATGTTGATGTTTATAAAGTTTAGAACTAGAAATTTGTCTTCTACTGAAATAGTCATTATAGTTTTGAAGCTGACTACTGATGTGAGGACGTGACAGGAGTAGGGAGAAAAGGTACTGGAAAGCAGGGAAACACTAATTTATTTGATTAAGTGGATGATCAAAGATAAAGACATTGTAGTACATTTCTCAGTTGTTTAACCCATTTACATAAAGGCAGACACATAAATCTATGGAAGGGTTTCAAGACCATTCTACGGGAAAGGACAGACTCACTTTGGATTTGGCAATGATTTCCTGAATGTGACATCAAAAGTACAGGCACCAAAAGAAAATATACATAAATGGGACCACATCAAAATTTAAAACTGCATAAAACAATACAACCAACAGTGAAAAGACAACCCATGGAATGGGAGAAAATACTTGCAAATCATATCTCTGATAAAGGGGTCTATAAATCCACAGTAAGAAAATAATCATTAAAAAATAGGCAGAGAACTAGTCATTTCTCTAAAGAAAAACGACCAATAAGCACACGAGAAAGATGTTCAACATCACTAATCATTAGGAAAATACAAATCAAAACTACGATGAGCTACCACCTCACACCCATAAGGATTTATTATAAAAATAAAAAACAGAAAATGACAGGTGTTGGAGAGGATGTGGGGAAATTAGAAGCTTTGTGCACTGTTGGGAATGGAAAATGGTGCACCCACTGTGGAAAACAGGATGGCGGCATCAGAAAGAATAAACAATTACTGTATGATACAGCAATTTCACTTCTGGGTATATACCCAAAAGAATTGAAAGCAGGGTCTTAAAGAGATATTAGCACACCCATGTTCATAGCAGTGTAATTCACAATAGCCAAAGGTGGAAGCAACAGAAATGTCCATTGACAGGTGAATGGATAAACAAAACATTGTATTTACATACAATAGGATATTATTCAGCCTTAAAAAGGAAGGAAATTCTAATACATGTACAATATGGATGAACCTTGAGAACATTATGCTAAGTGAAATAAGCCGGTCATGAAAGGACAAATGTATGATTCCACTTATATGAGGTACCTAGAATAGTCAAATTCATAGAGGCAGTAGAGTGATGGTTCCCAGGAGGAGTAGAGGAGGAAATGAGGAGTTATTGTTTAATGGGTACGCAGTTTCAGTTTGGGAAGATGAAAAAGCTCTGGAGACGAACAGTGGTGATGGTTGTACAACAGTGTGAATGTGAATGTACTTAACACACTGAACTGAACATTTTAAAATAGTTAAAATAAGTAGATTTTATGTATATTTTACTTCAATTTAAAAATTGACCATGAGGAGATAAGCTCTTCTCCTTTATTCATTAATTCATTGAACAAGTACTTAATGTGACAGGCCAAGAGTACAGTCTAGCAACTGTGCCAGGCAGTGCCCACCTTCCTAGAGCCTCATAAGAACAGCCTCAGACTTCTGACTGCTTCCTTTCCTACCTGACCTTCTCTGAAAGCTTACTATCCCTTAAGAACACTGCTTTCCTTGTGCCTCTCCAAAATGAAGCTATTTTTTCCCAAACATCCCATATACACAGTGTCACAAGACACAGTCAGAACCTAGCTTGCTGCCCCTCTGCTGCCTCCAGACCATTCTTGCCCATGCTTCCCTTTTGGTAAAAATCCTTTCTTCTTTGATGTTCAGTGCCACCTGGTTTTACTGTCCTTCTCCTTCTATAGTCAACCAGCAGCTCTCAGCACTTTGCTCAAAATCTTTCTTTCTTCCCTAATACCTGACATTCAGTGATTTTCATGTAGATGACCCATTTAACTCCCTTGCGATGTCCCACCTTTCCCTTCCGCCTCAGCCATACATCCCACAGTCACAGGAAACTAATATCACCAGAAACTTACTTCAAAACCTTGAGTTCCCACTCACTTCAAAACCACAACCCACTCCCCTACTCTACCTCCTATGCTTCCAGTTCACTTGCTCAAATGTTTCAGGTCTACTTCAGAGACCTCCAATCTGCTTCCTCTAATTCACTTTCTTCGTTAACCAGCTTAAAAGTCCCTCCCTTTAAAAGTCCCCCCACTCCTTTGCCCCTCAGCACCACTCTGCCACACTCACTTATCAAAACCTCAACTCTGCACGAACCCAACCATTCACCTTGTGCTGGCACGAAGGCTGCTAGGCAGAAAATCACACAACTGGCATTTCTTCTTTTCTCTTTAAGTGAATCACAGTAACTCTAAACGATCACCTGCCTGGCAAGCCTGCTGAGTTTCCCTCGGACACTTCTCTTGTAGCCCCAACAATGACTATTATATTCCATTCTTTGCTCCTCAAACCTTTCATTTTCAGCTGATAACATCAAGTAAAGTATATGGCCAAACTTACAAACCTACCTGGTTCTGTATCTGTTTTCTTCCCATCTGTAAAATGAATAAGTGACCCATTTATCAGAGGCCAATACATGTACCCTGGATCCTATCCCCTCTCACCCTTTTTGTAGTTCACTCGTTGATCTTCCTGTCTTTCTGTAGTGTTATTAGTTTACTCTCTACTGCACATCCTACGATTTTATACCTTCTATCTTAAAAAAAAAGTTCCTTCCTGAACAACACATCCTTCTCCAGTGATTCCCTCATTTTTTTCCTCATCTTCATAGTTTGTCTATGTGTGCTGTCTCTGTAGCCTCATCTCCATTCCCATGCCACTGAAATAGCTCTGATCATGGCTACCTACAACCTTTAGGTTACCAAACTGAATCTCACTCAAACTCTCAGTAGCATGTGATTCAGTTGACCACTCTGCCGCTTTCTGGAAAAACTCTCATTTCTTAGAAAATCACACAACACTTGATTTTCTTTCTATATTCTAGCTACTGCTCCTAAGCCTCCTTTGTTAGTTCCTCCTCCACAACCCCGTATAAATCTTCAAGGGCAGTCCTGGGGTTCCCACTAGTCTCTATTTAGGCGATTTCATCCATTCCTTGGCTCTGAGTACCATCTCTATGCTGGTGATTCCTAAATTATATTCCTAGGTTAGAACTTTTCTCTAAGCTCCAGATTCTTTTATCTCTCTATTGATATATCTGTAGGATATCTCCTTTAAAAAAAAAACAAAAAAAGCTATATATATACTCTTTTCCTCCACTGCTTAAGTAGGAATGAACAAAAATTCATATATATAACTTTTTTTTTTTTTTTTTTTGAGATGGAGTCTTGCTTTGTCACCTAGGCTGGAGTGCAGTGGCATGATCTTGGCTCACTGCAACCTCTGCCTCCCGGGTTCAAGCAATTCTCCTGCCTCAGGCTCCCGAGTAGTTGGGATTACAGACACATGCCACCACGCCCAGCTACTTGTCTTTTTAGTAGAGACAGGGTTTCACCATGTTGGCCAGGCTGGTCTTGAACTCCTGACCTTGTGATCCGCCCCCCTCGGCCTCCCAAAGTGCTGGCGTGAGCCACCGCTCCTGGCCATTTATTATTTTTTTTTAATTAGGGTCTTGTTATGTTGCCCAGGCTGGTTTCAAACTCTTGGGCTCAAGCAATCCTTTCGCTTTGGCCTCCCAAAGTGCTGGGATTACAGATATGAGCCACTGTGCTCAGACTATAGAATATCTCAAAGTTATATCTATAATTTGATTTTTCTCCCAGCTCTTTTTCTTTTTCTCCCCAGATTTGGTAATTGGCATGATTATCCACCCAGCTGCTCAAGGCAGAAACATGGGAGTTTTCCTTAATTACTCCCTCTCCTCCTTTCCCCTACCCCCAACTCTTAAATCTAGTTCATGAGCACGACCTATTGGTTTTTGCATCTAATGTGTATCTCTAATTCACTAATTTCTTTCCATTTCTACTGACTCTACCTAGTCGAATCTCTCATTATCAACTAACTGGACTACAACAACTAGTCTCCCACTTTCTGCTCTTAACCATTCTCCATACCATTCTCCATACCTCCAACCCATTCTCCATACCAACTCCAAACATGGTATTTCAAAAATATAATTGATCACATTAGTTCTCTGTTCCTCATTGCACTTGGATTACAATCCCAATTTTCTACCATGGTCTGTCTGGTCTTACTTTCCTCTCTAACCTCAACTACGATGCTTACTCTGCTTACTATGTTTTAGCCACCCTGGACCTCTTTCAGTATTTTGAAAACACCTGCATATGTGGTTCCCCTCTAACTTGACTTCTCATTCTTCAGCTATTTGCTTAAATAAATATCACTTCCTTAGAGAGGTCTCCCTAAAATCCAAAGTAAGTCCCTTCCATTGTTCTTTCTCATAACATCCTGTTGATTTTCTTCATAGCATCTATCTCAATTTGTATTATATATTCATTAATGGCTTTACTTTTTTTTTTTTTTTTTTTTTTTTTGAGACAGGGTCTCACCCTGTTGCCCAGGCTAAAGTGCAGTGGCATGATCATGGCTCATTGCAGCCTTGACCTCCTGGGCTCAAGCCATCCTCCCACCTCAGCTTACCGAGTAGCTAGGACTACAGGTATACACCATCACACTCAGCTATTTAAAAAAATTTTTTTTGTACAGATGGGAGGTCTCATTATGTTGCCCAAGCTGGTCTCGAACTCCTGGGATCAAGTGATTCTCTTGCCTTGGCCTCTCAAAGTGCTGGGATTACAGGCATGAGCCATGATGCCCCGCCATGTGTTTACTCTTTTTTTTCTTTTTTCTTTTTTGAGACAGTCTCTTGCTCTGTCGCCCAGGCTCACTGCAACCTCCGCCTACCAGGTTCAAGCAATTCTCCTTCCTCAGCCTCCCAAGTAGTTGGGACTGTAGGCACACACCACCACACCCGGCTAATTTTTGTATTTTTAGTAGAGACAGGGTTTCATCATGTTGGCCAGGCTGGTCTCGAACTCCTGACCTCAAGTGATCCGCTGCCCCAGCCTCCCAGTGTTGGGATTATAGGTGTGAACCACTGTGCCTGGCTCATGTGTTCACTTTTTAATATCTGTTCTCTCACTAGGCTGTAAGTTCTACTAGGGTAGAGACTGTAACTTTTTTTCACTACTATGTAACTAGTGCCTAGCACCTAGTGATCATTCAATAAATATTTATTGACTCACAGATTGGAAAAAAGATCATGAATATTTAGTTCAAATAGTGATAATTATGAGGCATATTATGAGAACAT
This sequence comes from Theropithecus gelada, assembly GCF_003255815.1. Classification (NCBI taxonomy): domain Eukaryota; kingdom Metazoa; phylum Chordata; class Mammalia; order Primates; family Cercopithecidae; genus Theropithecus; species Theropithecus gelada. The sequence continues at coordinate 69,205,203 of NC_037676.1, read as the reverse complement.
ATAACACACTATAATTTTAATACATCAATCCTCAAATTATAATTAACCTCAAATTACCTTTACAGTTTTACTTTAATATATACAGCCATACCTCAGAGATATTGCAAGTTCAATTCCAGATCAAAAAAGTGGTTCAGTTCCACAAAAAAGTGAATATCACAATAAAGCAAGCCACGTCAATTATTTGTTTTCCCAATGTACATAAAAGTTATATTTACACTATATTGTAGTCTACTAAGTGTGCAATAGCATTATGTCTAAAAACAAGATCCAAACATACTTTAATTTAAAAATGCTTTATTGCTAAAAAAAAAAAATGCCAAAAATCATCCTCTGCCTTCAGGAGTCATAATCTTTTTGCTGGTGGAAGGTCTTGTCTCCATGTAGATGACTGCTAATTGATCAACATCAGCACAGTGTTTGTTGGAGGTTGGGATGGCTGTGACAATGTCTTAAAATGAGACAATAATGAAGTTTGCTGCATTGATTGACTCTTTCATGAAAGATTTCTTTGTAGCATGTGATGATTTTTTTTTTTTTTTGGTCATTTATGTTTTTTATTACACTTTAAGTTCTGGGGTACATGTGCAGAACGTGCAAGTTTGTAACATAGGTATACACGTGCCATGGTGGTTTGCTGCACCCATCAACCCATCACCTATATTAGGTATTCCTCTTAATGCTATCCCTCCTCTGGCTCCCCCCACCAACAGGCCTCGGTGCGTGATGTTTTCCCTCCCTGTGTCCATGTGTTCTCATTATTCAACTCCCACTTATGAGTGAGAGCACGCGGTGTTTGGTTTTCTGTTCTTGTGTTAGTTTGCTGAGAATGATCATTTCCAGCTTCATCTATGTCCCTGCAAAGTAGATGTACTCATTCTTTTTTATGGCTGCATAGTATTCCATGATGTATATGTGCCACATTTTTCTTATCCAGTCTATCATTGATGGCCTTTAGGGTGATGCTGTTTGCTAGCATATTTACCCACAGTGGAACTTCTTTCAAAATTGCAGGCAATCCTCTCAAACACTGCCACTGCTTTATCAACTAAGTTTATGGACTATTCTAAATCCTTTGTTGTCATTTCAACAGTGTTCACAGAATCTTCCCCAGGAATAGATTCCATCTCAAGAAACCACTTTCTTTACATCCATAAGAAGCAACTTTTCATCCGTTCATGTTTGATCATCAGTCTACAGCAATTAAGTCACATCTTCAGGCTCCACTTCTAATTCTAGTTCTCTTGCTGTTTCCGCCACATTTGCAGTTACTTCCTCTGCTGAAATCTTGAACCCCTTAAAGTCAGCCAGGAGGGCTGGAATCAACTTCTTCCAAACTCCTGTTAATGTAGATACTTTAACCTCCTCCCATAAATCACGAATGTTCTTAATCACATCTAGAATGGCAAATCTTTTCCAGAAGGTTTTCAATGACTTTGCCCAGCTCCATCAGAGGAATCATGGCAGTGATGGACATAACAAGGCTTGAACGTTGAAATTACTTCTTTATCCAGGGGCTGCAGAATACATGTTATCAGGCATAATAACAACATTCATGTCCGTGTACATCTCCATTAGAGCTCTTGGGAGACCAGGTGCATTGTCAATGAGCAGGAATCTTTTGAAGGGAATCCTTTTTTTTTTTTTTTTTCTTGAGATAGAGTCTCGCCCAGTCACCCAGGCTGGAGTGCAATGGTACGATCTTGGCTCACTGCAACCCCTGCCTCCCGGGTTCCAGCAATTCTCTGCCTCAGCCTCCCGAGTAGCTGGGATTACAGGTGCCTGCTAGCACACCCAGCTGATTTTTGTATTTTTAGTAGAGACAGGGTTTCACCATCTTGGCCAGGCTGGTCTTGAACTCCTGACCTTGTGATCCACCTGCCTCGGCCTCCCAAAGTGCTGGGACTACAGGCATGAGCCACTGCATCCGGCCCTGGGAATCCTTTTTTTCTGAGCAGTAGATCTTCACAGTAGGTTTCAAATATCCAATAAACCATGCAGTAAACAGAAGTGCTGTCATCCTGGCCTTGTTGTTGCCTTCCAGAGTACAGGCAGAGCATGATTAGCATTCTTTAATGGCCTTAAAATTTTCAGACTAGTATATGGACATTGGCTTTGACTTAAAGTCAGCAGCTGCATTAGCTCCTAACAAGGGAGTTAGCCTGTCCTTTGAACCGTTGAAGCCAGGCATTGAAGTCTCCTTTCTAGCTATGAAGGTCCTAGATGGCATCTTCTTCTAATAGAAGGCTATTTTGTCTATATGGAAAATCTGTTGTTTAGTGTAGCCACCTTCATCATCATCTTAGCTAGATTTCCTGGGTAACTTGCTGCAGCTTCTCCATCAACACTTGCTGCTTCATGTTGTACTTTTATGTTATAGAGATGGTAGCTTTCCCTCAGCCTCATGAACCAACCTCTGGTAGCTTTTGACTTTTCTTCTGCAGCTGCCTTACCTCTCTGAGCCTTCATAGAATTGAAGAGACTTAGGGCCTTGCTCTGGATTAGGGTTTGGCTTAAGGGAACGTTGTGGTTGGTTTGATCTATTCAGACCACTAAAGCTTTCTCCATATCAGCAGTAAGGCTGTTTTGCTTTCTTATCGTTTGTGTGTTCACTGGAGTAGCACTTTAAATTTCAAGAAGTTTTTTGTTTGTTTGTTTGTTTGTTTTGAGATGGGGTCTCCCTCTGTCACCCAGGTTGCAGTGCAGTGGCATGATCTTGGCTCACTGCAACCTCTGCCTCCTAGCGAGACTCTGTCTAAAAAAAATTGAAAAAAAAATTCAATATACCTACCCAAAATTCATTATGAAAGGAAAAGTAACTAAAGGTGAAAAAAATCTTCACATGGGTTTTTCTCCCTCCCTCCCTCCCAAAATAATAAATGCTGTTTATTTATTTATTTATTGAAACAGTCTTACTCTGTTTCCCAGGCTGGAGTGCAGTGGCACCATTTCAGCTCACTGAAACCTCTGCTTCCTGGGTTCAAGTGATTTTCCTGCCTCAGCCTCCTGAGTAGCTGGGATTATAGGCAGCTGGCAACAGGCCCAGCTAATTTTTGTATTTTTAGTAGAGATGGGAGTTTCACCATGTTGGCCAGGCTTGTCTTGAACTCCTGATCTCAGGTGATCTACCTGCCTCGGACCCCCAAAGTTGTAGGATTACAGACGTGAACCACCACGCTCAGCCTCCCTCAGTAAATACTTCAAGAAAGTCTTGACAAAATAGTCACTGTATTAGTCCATTTTCATACTGCTATAAAGAACTGCCCAAAACTGGATAATTTATAAAGGAAAGAGGTTTAATTGACTCACAGTTCAGCATGGCTGAGGAGGCCTCAGGAAACTTACAATCATGGTGGAAGGTGAAGGGGAAGCAAGACATCTTCTTCACAGGGTGGCAGGAAGGAGAAGTGCCAAGCAAAGGGGAGAGAGCCCCTTATGAAACCATCAGACCTCATGAGAACTCACTCACTATCACAAGAACACCACCCCCATGATTCAGTTACCTTCATTTGGTCTCTCCCTTGACATGTGGGGATTATGGGGATTACAATTCAAGATGAAGTCTGGGTGAGGACACAAAGCCTAACCATATCAGTCCACCCTGACCCCTCCCAAATCTCATGTTCCTTTCACATTTCAAATTCAATCAGTCCCCCAGAGTTTTAATTCATTCTAGCATTAACCCAAAAGTCCAAGTCCAAAGTCTCATCTGAGACAAGGCAAGTCCTTTTCACCTATGAGCTTCTAAAATCCAAAGCAAGTTAGTTACTTCCTAAATACCATAGGAGTACAGGCTGTACACCTAAATACACCTGTTCTAAATAGAAGAAATAGGCCAAAATGAAGGGGCTACAAGCCCCATGCAAGTCCAAAATCCAGTGAGGCAGTCATTTTTTTTTTATTTTTATTTTTTTTTTTTGAGATGGAGTTTTGCTCTTGTTGGCCAAGCTGGTGTGCAATGGCATGATCTCATCTCACTGCAACCTCCATCTCCCGGGTTCAAGCGATTCTCCAGCCTCAGCCTACCAAGTAGCTGGGATTATAGGTGCCTGCCACCATGCCCAGCTAATTTTGTATTTTTAGTAGAGACAGGGTTTCACCATGTTGGCCAGACTGGTCTCCAACTCCTGACCTCAGGTGATCCACATGCCTTGGCCTCCCAGAGTACTGGGACTGCAGGTGTTAGCCACTGTGCCTGGCTAACTTAAAGTTGCAAAATGATCTCCTTTGACTCCATGTGTCACATCCAGGACATGCTGATGTAAGAGAGGGGCTCCCGCTGCTTTCACAGGCTGGTGCTGAGTGTCTGCAGCTTTCCTAGGTAACGGTACAAGCTGTTAGTGAATCCACCATTCTGGGGTCTGGAGGACAGTGGCCCTCTTCTCACGGCTACACTAGGGAGTGCCCAGTGGGGACTCTGTGTGTTGGGGGTCCAACCCCACATTTCCCTTCCTCACTGCCCTAGCAGAGGTTCTCCATGAGGGCTACACCCCTACAGCAAACTTCTGCAGGGACATCCATACATTTCTATACATTGTCTGAAATCTAGGCAGAGGTTCCCAAATCTCAATTCTTGACTTCTGTGCAACTGCCGGCCCAACACCACATGTAAGCCACCAAGGTTTGGGGCTTGCACCCTCTGAAGCAACAGCCTGAGCTATATGTTAGCCCCTTTGAGCCAAGGCTGGGATGCAGGGCACCAAGTCCCAATATTCACAAAGCAGCAAGGCCCTGTGCCTGGCCCACAAAACCATTTTTCCTCCTAGGCCTCTGGGCCTGTGAGGGGAGGGGCTGCTGCAAAGACCTCTGATATGCCCGGGAGACATTTTCCCCATTGTCTTGGTAATTAACATTTGACTTCCCGTTACTTATGCAAATTTCTGCAGCCTGCTTGAATTTATCTACAGAAAATGAGTTTTTGCCTTTTTACTGCATAATCAGGCTGCAAATTTTCCAGACTTCAATGTTCTGCTTCCCATAAGTTCCAATTTCTGATTATGTCTCTCAAGTTCAAAGTTCCACAGATCTCTAGGGCAGAAGCAAAATGGCACCAGTCTCTCTCTTTGTAGAGCACAGCAAGGGTCACCTTTATTCCAGTTCTGAGCAAGTTCCTAATCTCCACCTGAGACCACCTCAGCCTGGACTTCATTGTCCATATCACTATCAGCATTTTGGTCAAAGACATTCAACAAGTCTCTAGGAAGTTCCAACTTTCCCACATCCTCCTATCTGCTTCTGAGTCCTCCAAACTGTTCCAACCTCTGCCTGTTGTCCAGTTCCAAAGTCACATCACATTTTTGGGTATCTTTATAGCGGTACCCCACTCTGCAGTACCAATTTACTGTATTAGTCTATTTTCATACTGCTATAAAGAACTGTCTAAGACTGTGTAATTTATAAAGGAAAGAGGTTTAATTAGCTCACAGTTCAGCATGGCTGGGCAGGCCTCAAGAAACTTGCAATCATGGCAGAAGGTGACAGGGAAGCAAGGCACCTTCTTTCAAGGCAGCAGGAAGGAGAACTGCCAAGTGAAGGGGGAAGAGCCCTTATAAAACCATCAGATTTGTGAGAACTCACTCACTATCATGAGAACAGCATAGGGGAAACCACCCCCCTGATTCAGTTACCTTCACCTGGTCTCTCCTTTGACATTTGGGGATTATGGGGATTTCAATTCAAGATGAGATTTGGATGGGGATGCAAAGCCTAACTGTATCAGTCATGAAGTTAAAATATTCAGCCATATGGCTGGGCGTGGTAGCTCACACCTGTAATCTCAGCACTTTGGGAGGCCAAGGAAGGCGGATCACTTGAGGTCTTGACAGTTTGAGACCAGCCTGGCTAACATGGCAAAACCCCATCTATACTAAAAATACAAAAATTAGCTGGGCCTGGTGGTGCATGCTTGTAATTTCAGCTACTCAGGAGGCTGAGGCAGGATAATCACTTGAACCCAGGAGATGGTGGTTGCAGTGAGCCAAGATTGTGCCACTGCACTCCAGCCTGGGTGATGGAGTGGGACTGTCTCAAAAATAAATAAAGAAATAAATAAATACATATATACATACATACATACATACATAGATACTCAGTCATATTCTATCATAGGAGTCAATATAATAATACTATAATTCTTCAATTCAAAGACATATACTTTCATCTTATTACTGTACTCCAGTTGTATCTTAACAATTGATGGCATGGCATGGTAAAATTGGCAGAATTTTTTCTTTACTTCACATAGAATAATGTGTCTTAGATTTAATGAAATGTGGTCTTAAACATAGAATAGGAAAAGCATGTAAAGATAAAGCAAATTGATAATCTTCAACAAACCTGACAAAAAACAAGAAAGGGGGAAAGGATTCCCTATTTAGCAAATGGTACTGGGAAAACTGGCTAGCCATATGCAGAAAACAGAAACAAGATCCCTTCCTTATATCTTTTTTTTTTTTTTTGGATAAAGTTCAATGTATTAATTTTTTTTATATACTTTAAGTTCTAGGGTACATGTGCACAATGTGCAGGTTTGTTACATATGTATACATAAGCCATGTTGGTGTGCTGCACACATTAACTCATCATTTACATTAGGTATATCTCCTAATGCTATCTCTCCCCGCTCCCCCCACCCCACAACAGGCCCTAGCATGTGATGTTCCCCTTCCTGTGTCAAAGTGTTCTCATTGTTCAATTCCCACCTGTGAGTGAGAACATGCAGTGTTTGCTTTTCTGTTCTTACGATAGTTTGCTGAGAATGATGGTTTCCAGCTGCATCCATGTCCCTACAAAGGACATGAACTAATCCTTTTTTATGGCTGCATAGTATTCCATGGTGTGTATATGCCACATTTGCTTAATCCAGTCTGTCGTTGATGGACATCTGGGTTGGTTCCAAGTCTTTGCTATTGTGAATAGTGCTGCCATAAACATACGCGTGCATGTGTCTTTATAGCAGCATGATTTATAATCCTTTGGGTATATACCCAGTAATGGGATGGCTGGGTCAAATGGTATTTCTAGTTCTAGATCCTTAAGGAATCGCCACACTGTCTTCCACAATGGTTGAACTAGTTTACAGTCCCACCAACAGTGTAAAAGTATTCCTATTTCTCCACATCCTCTCCAGGACCTGTTGTTTACTGACTTTTTTATGATCGCCATTCTAACTGGTGTGAGATGGTATCTCACTGTGGTTTTGCTTGGCATTTCTCTGATGGCGAGTGATGATGAGCATTTTTTCATGTGTCTGTTGGCTGCATAAATGTCTTCTTTTGAGAAGAAAAGAATATGAACATGTGTCTGTTCCTATTCTTTGCCCACTTTTTGATGGGGTTGTTTGTTTTTTTCTCGTAAATTTGTTTGAGTTCTTTGTAGGTTCTGGATATTAGCCTTTTGTCAGATGAGTAGATTGTAAAAATTTTCTCCCATTCTGTAGGTTGCCTGTTCACTCTGACGGTAGTTTCTTTTGATGTGCAGAAGCTCTTTAGTTTAATTAGATCCCATTCGTCAATTTTGGCTTTTGTAAGTCAAAAGAACAAAGCTGGAGGCATCACGCGACCTGACTTCAAACTATACTACAAGGCTACAGTAACCAAAACAGCATGGTACTGGTACCAAAACAGAGATATAGACCAATGGAACAGAATGGAGCCCTCAGAAGTAATACCACACATCTACAACCATCTGATCTTTTCTCTTTTTTTTTGAGATGGAGTCTCGCTCTGTCACCCAGCCTGGAGTGCAATGGCGTGATCTTGGCTCACTGCAAGCTCTGCCTCCCAGGCTCATGCCATTCTCCTGCCTCAGCCTCCTGGGTAGCTGGAACTACAGGCGCCTGCCACCACGCCTGGCTAATTTTTTGTACTTTTAGTAGAGACGGGGTTTCACCGTGTTAACCAGGATGGTCTCGATCTCCTGACTTCGTGATCCACCCACCTCAGCCTCCCAAAGTGCTGGGATTACAGGTGTGAGGCACTGCACCCAGCCATCATCTGATCTTTGACAAACCTGACAAAAACAAGAGATAGGGAAAGGATTTCCTATTTAATAAATGGTGCTGGGAAAACTGGCTAGCCATATGTAGAAAGCTGAAACTGGATCCCTTCCTTACACCTTATACAAAAATTAATTCAGGGTGGATTAGAAACTTAAATGTTAGACCTAAAACCATAAAAACCCTAGAAGAAAACCTAGGCAATACCATTCAGGACATAGACATGGGCAAGGACTGCATGTCTAAAACACCTTCCTTACATCTTATACAAAAATTAACTCAAAATGGATTAAAGGCTTAAATGTAAAACCTAAAACCATAAAAACCCTAGAAGAAAACCTAGGCAATACCATTTAGAACATAGGCATGGGCAAAGACTTCATGACTAAAACACCAAAAGCGATTGCAACAAAAACCAAAATTGACAAATGGGATCTAATTAAGCTAAAGAGCTTCTGCACAGCAAAAGAAACTACCGTCAGAGTGAACAGGCAACCTACAGAATGGGAGAAAATTTTTGCAATCTATCCATCTGACAAAGGTCTAATATCCAGAATCTACAAGGAACTTAAACAAATTTACAAGAAAAAAAAAACCATCAAGAAGTGGGCAAAAGATATGAACAGACCCTTCTCAAAAGAAGACATTTATGCAGCCAACAAACATATGAAAAAAGCTCATCATCACTAGTCATTAGAGAAATGCAAATCAAAACCACAGTGAGATACCATCTCACAAAAGTTAGAATGGTGATCATTAAAAATCCAGGGAACAACAGATGCTGGTGAGGCTGTGGAGAAATAGGAATGCTTTTACACTGTTGGTGGGGGTGTAAATTAGTTCAACCATTGTGAAAGTGTGGCAATTCCTCAAGGATCTAGAACCAGAAATACCATTTGACCCAGCAATCCCATTACTGGGTATATACCCAAAGGATTTTAAATCATTCTACTATAAAGACACATGCACACGTATGTTTATTGCAGCACTAAATATTTACAATAGCAAAGACTTGGAAACAACCCAAATGCCCATCAATGATAGACTGGATTAAGAAAATGTGGCACATATACACCATGGAATACTATGTAGCCATAAAAAATGAGTGCATGTCCTTTGCAGGGACATGGATGAAGCTGGAAACCATCATTCTCAGCCAACTAACACAGGAACATAAAACCAAACACGACATGTTCTCATTCATAAGTGGGAGTTGAACAATGACAACACATGGACACAGGGAGGGGAACATCACACACTGAGGCCTGTTGGAGGTCTGGGGGGAAAGGGGAAGGAAAGCATTAGGATAAATACCATGTGGGGCTTAAAACCTAAATGATGGGTTGATAGGTGCAGCAAACCACTATGACACATGTATACCTATGTAACAAACCTGCATGTTCTGCACATGTAACCCAGAACTTAAAGAGAAAAAAAATAGGTGGGGCGCGGTGGTTCATGCCTGTAATCTCAGCACTTTGGGAGGCCAAGGCAGGCAGATCACCTGAGATCAGGAATTCGAGACCAGCCTGGCCAACATGGAGAAACCCCGTCTCTATTAAAAATACAAAATTAGCTGGGTGTGGTGGCGCATGCCTGTAATCCTAGCTACTCGAGAGGCTGAGGCAGGAGACTTGCTTGAACCCGGGAGGCAGAGGTTGTGGTGAGCCGAGATCATGCGATTGCACTCCAGCCTGGGCAACAAGAGTGAAACTCCATCTCAAAAAATAATAATAATAAATGATAATAATAATTTTAAAAAGAAATGCTAGTGAAAAAAGATAAAGCAAATTGAAATGAAAAAATGTATATATCCTTCCTAAATACTATTTAGTATTGGTTGGGAAACAGTGTTATTCTCTTTTGGTAAATAAAACTAATTCAGGATGATAATTAACCTCTTTTAGGGGCCATAAATCTCTATTTCATAAAAATTAGTGCTGTATGGTCCTAGGAAACAATGTATAAGGCACACACATATGTACATTTGTATATGATTTAGGGATTTACAAGTCCCTATACCAAGCATCTATGGATCCTAGGTTAAGAATGCTTGACATTTATAGAACAAAGACAATTATAGAACAATTTATAGAACTTTAGATAATATAGAACAAAGTTCTAATATTCGAATGAATCTCTGCAAACGGGTATTACAATATAAATGTAATTTAAAGCAAATGTAATCACCAACACGTACACACAGAAAAGCTAGTGTTAATACATTCTTTAAGTCCCAGGGCTGGAACCAAGGTTTGGTTTGAAGAATGGTATCGCTAATCAAAATTAATGTCTCATCTAATTCAACCAAGAACTTTGGGAGAATAACTCTCCTTACCCTTACCTTAAAAACCTCTTTTGCGTGTTTATTAGCAAAAGCATAATAAGCGCCATTCATTTCAAAAAATTAAATGCTATAGACATAGTATTAAAACTAGAAATTCGGTGAAGGTGTTGATACAAGATAATCAGATTTTCTTTTCTTTTTTTTTTTTTTGACATGGGGTCTCGCTCTGTCGCCCAGACTGGAGTGCAGTGGCACAATCTCAGCTTACTGCAACCTCCACCTCCCAGGTTCAAACGATTCTCCTGCCTCAGCCTCCCAAGTAGCTGGGACTATAGGCACCTGCCACCACACCCGGCTAATTTTTGTGCTTTATTAGTAGAGATGGGTTTTCACCATATTAGGCAGGCTGGTCTCCATCTCCTGACCTTGTGATCCACCTGTCTCGGCCTCCCAAGGTGCTGGGATTACAGGTGTGAGCCACTGCACCCAGCTGATGATCAGATTTTCTTTTGCTATCTTGCCTAACTCTGCTGTGGGGGATTGTTTGAAATCTAAATGTTGCAAGTTATTTTAAAAGGAAGATAAATTAAAATCATTTTATGTGTTGTATTAAGTACTTTTTCCCCCAGAATTCTTTAAGCAATGCAAAAGTTCAAATATGAAAACAATCATGCATAATAAGGAATTTAATATTAGATGATGATACTACCCGGAAACAGTTAATAAATGCCCAAATTAAAACAGGCCTTACCTGGTAGTGATTTGTTATTCTTTAAAATAATATTTTAAAAATATATGTAACATTTTAATTTAACCAGTTAAGAATATTTAAGGTTAAATATAGTTATTTGTAGTAATCATCAATAATTGAATCCATTACCATATTTCAATGTGAGGGATGTTTCAAATAGTAAGGCTGCAATCAGCACATCTTCTTTAAGCACTTTATTCCTTAAGTTCAGTCGTGCATGGGCTTCAGATAGGAAAACGCTAAAAAAGAAAATAGTTGCCAATCAAAATATGTTGATATTATAAAAATAATATATATTTTGGCAGGAACAAACCAAGACATATGTGAACCTTAGCCACACCTAAAGCATATTCTTACTTTAAAAAATTTTTTAGTTTCTTTTTAGTTTCTTTTCTTTAATTTTTTTTTCCTACCAACTTAAATAGACTGTTCCAGAACAAGCCAGTATCCTATTGGTTTCCATCCTGGCTTTTATTTATCATTCCACACTCCCCTCCTGAAGTTTTGTTCAGATAAATACACAGTTGGGAAAATTAATCTAACTAAATATCTTTTACAGACAAATCCTTGACTTTTTCTTTTAATCCTTCATTTATCTAAAATCCTCATAGATTTCCAAGATTTTTGTTGGCAATTTCAGCATTGGAAGGGATCTTCGAATTCAAAGTTCAAACTTTCATCAGAAAACTAAATTTCCTCTACAACATCCTGGGCTATTGGTTTACCAGTATCTTTTGGACCTCTCCTAGCATTCATGGCTTCATGAGGCAATCCGTTCCTTTATTTTTAATTTTTTAACCAACTTCCATTACTGAAAGATCTCTTTTAAGCAAATGTGATGTATCTGAATGATTGCTGAACTTGGGAATCAGAAAACCTAGGCTGAGTCTCTAGAATTTACTAGCTGTATGACTTTGTATAAATCATTTAATGTATGAGATTTTTTGAAACTCAGCTATAAAAGGGAGATAAGTAAAGGCATTTGAAAGTTTTGCAACTAACTATAACCATAACTAACTATAACCAAGATTCTATCAATCTAAGCTAAAATTAGTTTCACTGCAATTTCTACCCACAGGTCTCTTGTTCTGTCTGCTGAGACCTCTTAATATGATGCTCTTCAGATATGCAAAGATAACTTTTCGATTGCTCCGTGTTTTCTCTCCTTCAAGTTAAATATTTCTAGTTCCTTTACTATGCTATGAGACATAACTTTCAGCTCCTCACCATGATGGCTACTCTCCTCATGACCTGATTTGGTTAATACTCCTTTTCAGTACAGTACAACAGCAGTTTTGACCATCACAGTAGGGATGAGGCGTAACTAGCATTTTGTTGCTCTTGATATATATTCTATTAATATGACCCCAACTCTCAGTATTATTAATAGCCATATTACATTATTTACTCTTATTAAACATAAAAATAATGAAATATCAAATCCTTTTCATATTAAGCCATATTACCATTTTCTCATCAATTCACACTTATACTACAGAGTCTGGGCATCTAACAGAGGGCTTTACATTTATCCTATTAACTTTCTTCTTGTTAGATTAAGATCACAATTCAAGTTTGTGAAGTTCTCTCCAATATTGCTCATTTATAAATGTAATTATCATGTCTCTGATGTCCTCATCCAAGATCCTTCTAAAAATGTTGACCGGGACAGAATATGTATAGAGCCTTTAGAAAGTATTGTTCAGCTCCACTTCTCTAGAAAAGCAAAGATGCTTGTAATTAGGTACCTGTCTATAGAAATGGGAGAAAAACTCAAGGTTTATGACTCTTCTAGCTAGGGTTCATTTACTCTGCTGTTTCACAAACCACCCTTAGTATTTATTTCTACAATGTGAAAAAGTAGAATTACATTAAAATTAACTACTTTATTTTTGAATAAATAGCTGCATCACAGCTTCACTGTGTTGTAATGTGGCTGTACCATAGTTTAAACAGTCCCCTATTGAGAGACCATTTCTTTATTTGATATAGTATTAAAGTGTAATCTCAAAATAATTGTGAAGTAGAACCAGGAGTAAAATAATTCATTAAATAAATAAATAAATATATTGTTAAAACTGCAACATAAAATAAGACAGATGAAGAACTGGCAGAAAATGTCAAGTATAAATCTGTAAGATTTAGATATATTTAGTTAATTTCCCCAACTGTATATTTATCTTCATAGAGCTGAAAAAATGCTAAAGATAAGCCAAGTAGAAGTCAACTCTTTGATAAATGTTTCAAAATGGAAAACAGAATTGCATTACATAATGCTATTTCCTGAATTAAAATTTAAAATACTCAGATCAAATTATACTGTTTGCTTTTTTTTTTTTTTTTTGAGACAGTGTGTCACTCTTGTTGCCCAGGTGCAATGGCGCAACCATGTCTCACTGCAACCTCTGTCTCCCAGGTACAAGCGATTCTCCTGTCTCAGCCTCCCAAGTAGCTCAGATTACAGGCATGTGCCACCACACCTGGCTCATTATTTTGTATTTAGTAGAGATGGGGTTTCATCATGTTAGTCAGGCTGGTCGTGAACTCCTGACCTCAGGTGATCCACCCCCTTTGGCCTCTCAAAGTACTGGGATAATAGGCGTGCACCACCGCGCCCGGCTTTAAAAGTTCTATTTTCTCATAATGTTCTTTTCTCTATAGTAAAAATATGTTTTGTATTTGAACTCACATAGTCTCCGTTTACATATGAAAAAATATATATATTTTTTGAGACAGTGTCTTGTTCTGTCGCCAGGCTGGAGTGCAGTGATGCAATCTTGGCCCACAGCAACCTCGGCCTCCCGGGTTCAAGTGATTCTCCTGCCTCAGCCTCACGAGTAGCTGGGACTATAGGCATGCGCCACAACCCCAAGCTAATTTTTTTTGTATTTTTTTGGTAGAGACGGGGTTTCACAGTGTTGGCCAGGCTAGGCTCAAAATCCTGACCTCAGGTGATCCGCCTGCCTTGGCATCCCAAAGTGCTGGGATTACAGGCGTGAGCCACTAGGCAAGGTTTTGTCTTTTTTTGTTTTTTGTTTTTTAATTGAGAAGGGGTCTCACTCTGTCACCCAGGCTGGAGTAAAGTGGCACATCTAGGCACTCTGCAACTTCCGCTTCATGGGCTCAAGCAATCCTCCCACCTCAGCTTCCTGAGTAGCTGGGACTACAGGCACCTGTCACCAGGCCTAGCTAGTTTTTTGTATTTTGGGTAGAGACAGGATTTCACCATGTTGCCCAGGCTGCTCTGTTTTTTGTTTTTGTTTTTGTTTTTGTTTTTTTTAAATAGAGATGAGGTCTCACTATGTTGCCCAGGCTGGTCTCGAATTCTTGAGCTCAAATGATCCTCCCACCTCAGCCTCCCAAAGTGCTAGGATTACAGGTGTGGCCCGCTGCACCCAGCCCCAAGGCTGGTCTTGAACTGAGCTCAAGCCACCTGCCTGCCTCAGCCTCCTAAAGTGCTGGGATTATAGGCATGAGCCACTGTGCCTGGCCAACACCCACATTTTTTTTTTTTTTTTTTTTTTGAGATGGCATCTCGCTCTGTTGCCCAGGCTGGAGTGCAGTGGTGTGATCTCAGCTCACTGCAACCTCTGCCTCCCAGGTTCAAGCAATTCTCCTGTCTAGCCTCCCGAGTAGCTGGGACTACATACGCGCTCCACCACGCCTGGCTAATTTTCTGTATTTTAGTAGAGACGGGGTTTTACTGTGTTGCCCAGGCTGGTCTTGAACTCCTGACCTCAGGCAATCTGCCCTCTCGGCCTCCCAAAGTGCTGGGATTATAGGTGTAAGCCACCATGCCCAGCCAACAGTCACATTTTTAAAAACAAGGATTTGCATTTGAAATCAGTGCACTTTCCTCAGACATATCTCATATGTGGCATCCAATAAAAATTAGTTTAGTAAAAAAATTATTAGAGATTAAAATGATGTAACATGATATAACAAAAGGAATTGTGAAGCCTTTAGTCCTTTTGGAACAAGGCCATTTACAAACCAACCAACTAGCAGTCAAGCAGAGAAACAATTGAAATAGGTAAATTAGCAATTTAATTAAACACATCATTTGTAACTCAATGCTGATTCTAAAATCTTGAATTGAATACCTACAGATATTTTAATGCAGATGCCGACAGTTTTGATCCACATATAGAGTCTGTTCTGATTCTGCGACTTGCTAGATAATAGCCATGAGTCATTCTTTCTGCTTCCAAGCTGAATTCTACATTCAAATTCTTTGCAAAAGCCAGTAGCTAAAAAGTGTGAAAAATCCAAGATAATCAAGCTTTATTATGGAATCAATATAACAGAAATCAAAAGTATACTGGCACTTTATTTTTACATGTTTGCATATTTTATTACATAAAAAAAAGTAAATGTCTGGGGCTATTCTGAAGTCACTGAACACTTTAAATATCACAGTGTTATACTTGTAAAGGATATTAAAGTTTACCCAGAATAATCTCCTCCCTCTCAGTGCAAAAATGTTCTCTGCAATATATTTGAATGACTGTACAATGTCTTTGCTCCCAGTGAAAGGCTCACCTCCCTCAGAAGCTAATTTTCCTTTGAATAGCTTTAATCACCTGATAGTTTTTTCCTCATAACTTTCTCTCATTGGCCTAGAGCTACTTGCCCTCCTTACTTCCCTTCCTTCCTTTTAAAGAGCACTTAACATTTGGTATGAGGGGAAACATTATGTTAACTGCTTTGAAGGTGGGCTTTGGTGATTGAATAAGATTTGGGTAGAGAATAATTCTGCAACACAATGATTATCACTGTTTTTTCTGAGTTTTGAGCTTTTTTTTTTTATTTCAGAGTCAGTGATTCCTAGTTCCCAAAGTCCTTCTCTGTGACATAATTTCCAAATTTTTTACTATCCTAGTTATTTTCTACTTTTTCAATTCAGATAACTACAGGAAAAATTAACTATAATAAGGTTGCTGTTTTTTTCTGACACTATCTACACCTGGAGAAAGGTTGCTATTAACTATAAAATTTATATTTTATTATTTTATTTATTTATTTATTTTGAGACGGAGTTTCACTCTCGTTGCCCAAACTGGAGTGCAATGGCACGATCTCGGCTCACTGCAACCTCAGCCTCCTGGGTTCAAGCGATTCTCCAGTCTCAGCCTCCCAAGTAGCTGGGATTATAGGCACGCACCACCACACCCAGCTAATTTTTTGTATTTTTAGTAGAGATGGGGTTTCACCATGTTCACCAGGCTGGTCTCAAACTCCTGACCTCAGGTGATCTACCCACCTGGGCCTCCCAAAGTGCTGGGATTACAGGCGTGAGCCACCACGTCTGGCCTATTTTGTTTATTTATTTTTGAGATGGAGGCTTGTTCTGTCGCCAAGGCTGGAGTGCAGTGGCATGATCTCAGCTCACTACAACCTCTGCCTCCTGGTTCAAGTGATTCTCCTGCCTCAGCCTCTTGAGTAGCTGAGACTACAGGTGTGCGCCACCATGCCCAGCTAATTGGTTTTTTTTTTTTTGTTTTTTTTTTTTGTATTTTTAGTAGAGACAGAGTTTCACCATATTGGCCAGGCTGGTCTCGAACTCCTGAGCTCAGGTGATCTGCCCGCCTCGGCCTCNCACCATGCCCAGCTAATTGGTTTTTTTTTTTTGTTTTTTTTTTTTTTGTATTTTTAGTAGAGACAGAGTTTCACCATATTGGCCAGGCTGGTCTCGAACTCCTGAGCTCAGGTGATCTGCCCGCCTCGGCCTCCCAGATTGCTGGGATTACAGGCGTGAGCCATCGTGCCCGGCCTAAAATTTATATTTTAAATTTAACCTTTAGAAAAGCATAGAGATGGCTGGGCGTGGTGGCTCACACCTGTAATTCCAGCACTTTGGGAGGCCGAGGTGGGTGGATCACGAGGTCAGGAGATCGAGACAATCCTGGCCAACGTGGTGAAACCCCGTCTCTACTAAAAATACAAAAAAATTAGCCAGGTGTGGTGGCAGGCGCCTGTAGTCCCAGCTACTCATGAGGCTGAGGCAGGAGAATCACTTGAACCCAGCAGGTGCAGTTGCAGTGAGCCAAGATTGCGCCACTGCACTCCAGCCTGGTGACAGAGCAAGAAAAGAAAAAAGAAAAGCAAAGCATAGAGACATGTTCCTAGACTGGACATGTCCTGGATTGGATATATATCCTGGCTTCTTTATTTTCTTTATTCTCCACAACTCTCTCCAGGCTTTCAGAACTGGATATACTATTAATAGTATCAATAACCCTCTCTAAGTTCTCTCTAAGATGGCACGATCATGAGCCACCAATATCCTCCTTCATGAAAGGACTTGTTGCCCAGCTACTGAGATTCTGTCAGCCCCTTCGGGGATTGCCTCAGGACAGTCCACATCACATGAATGATTGAGGTAGAAGTTGGGGAGGACTTTATAAAGTCCTCAGGTATTGACAGAAAAGCCCTCTCAAATACACATTGGCACACTAAACTCCATCTCAGTCTGTTCTGGAGAGCTCAGACTGCAACAAATTCCATCCACTTTGATTTGTGTAATAGATTTATCTTCCAGAGAAATCATTTTTACTATTTTACTTTTTACTATTTTACAGTTCACTCTACAACTGTTCTCTATAGTCTGACAAACCAACTATAAAATCTTTTGCCTGTGCAAGACTTACTGTAAATATGCCAAAATCCTATGACTCCAAAATACAATTTTTGCTCCAGTCAAGCTGGTCTTATCGTTTTCCATGTATACTAATTTCTACTTTTATGTCTTTACTCCTACTGTTAATTCTACTTAGAACACCCATCCTTTGTGCATCTAAATTTTACCCTTTCTTACAGCCAGCTGATGTCCAGCCTCCTCCATGAAGTTTTCCCAGCTTCTGCATTCTATACTGATATCTTCCTTTCTGAATTCCTAAAATACCTCAGAGTCAGCACCACTTAACTTAGCACTTAAGTTGTTCCTTAACTATTTTATGTATCTTTTTTTTTTGAGACGGAGTTTTGCTCTTGTCGCCCAGGCTGAAGTGCAGAGCAGTGGCGCAATCTCGGCTCACCTCAACCTCTGCCTTCCGGGTTCAAGCTGTTCTCCTGTCTCATCCTCCGGAGTAGCTGGGATTACAGGCATGTGCCACCATGCCTGGCTAATTTTGTACTTTTAGTAGAGATGGGGTTTCTCCCTGTTGGTCAGGCTGGTCTCGAACTCCCTACCTCAGGTTTCTGCCCTCCTCCTCGACCTCCCAAAGTGCTGGGATTACAGGCTTGAGCCACCTTGCCTGGCCTGTATCTTGTTTTTAATTTTAATTAAATGATAAACTAAAGGGAAAATTTATATATCTGTGAGAATATAAAAGAATGGAAATAGGCTCATATTTGTGAAGTGTCCAGTTAATACCTGAATAATTAATAAATCTAGATTGTTTTGGCTTGTTTCTCAGGTAAAAAAATGGGCAACATTTTTCAGGGTCATTAGCCTGTCCATATTTAGTACCCTAATTCCTACAGACTACTTTTTTCCTATATAATAAAACCAAAACCAAAACCTTATTATATTATAAATATTATTCTTTTTTCTATTCTAATCTATGTGAATAAACAATGTTCATAATTCATGCTTAAGTCGATTTTGCCTTTCAACCTTTTACTCATGCAGTATGCTTACAAGGAAGATAGATACGAAAAAAATTTTTAATGACTCATAGACCTCCACTTTCTGATATCCCCTGCTTTTTATCTATCATACCCAGACAAGTGAACTCTACTTGGACAGATTTTTGAGTAGTTAAAAAGGTTTCAGTTGTAAATATGTGAGCACCTTTAATAGCTATGAGAATTATTACTAAATTTACATCACCTACTTTCAGGTTCTCTGAATATGTCACATATGTTTTGATAATGTCAGGGTAATTAATTAAAATGGGTTAGTGAATCATGCTATATATCCCCTAAAGTCAGGACTCGAAGGTAGTCATCTGAGGACAATCCCTTTGAATAGACAGTAAAATGTAAATAACTGTATATCTATATAGCCTATTATAATTTTCCATAGAAAAATTCTATGTTGGTTTTCTTTCATTGAGACTCTGTCAGCTGTGCTGATTTGGACAATGGTACAAAAATAAACTGAAAATTTTAATATTCATTACCTAACACAGTTGTTTCTTTAATTATAGCCCTAAATAATTCTAAATAATTTCTCTATTTTTTCTTTTTTTCTTTTTTTTTTTTTTTGAGACAGAGTCTCGCTCTGTCACCCGGGCTGGAGTGCAGTGGCCGGATCTCAGCTCACTGCAAGCTCCGCCTCCCGGGTTTATGCCATTCTCCTGCCTCAGCCTCCCGAGTAGCTGGGACTACAGGCGCCCGCCACCTTGCCCGGCTAGTTTTTTGTATTTTTTAGTAGAGACGGGGTTTCACCGTGTTAGCCAGATGGTCTCGATCTCCTGACCTCGTGATCCGCCCGCCTCGGCCTCCCAAAGTGCTGGGATTACAGGCTTGAGCCACCGCGCCCGGCCTTTTTTTTTTTTTTTGAGACAGGGTCTTACTCTATCACCCAGGCAGGAGTGCAGTGGTGCGATCTCGGCTCACTGGAACCTCCACCTCCTGGGTTCAACCAATTCTACCTCAGCCTCCCGAGTAGCTGGGGTTACAGGAGCCACCATCACGCCCAGCTAATTTCTGTATTTTTTGGTAGAGATAGGGTTTTCACTGTGTTGGCCAGGCTGGTCTCGAACTCCTGGCCTCAAGCGATCTGCCCGCCTTGGCCTCTCAAAATGCTGGGATTATAGGCATGAGCCACCACACCAGCCTAACTCTAAGTAACTTCTATGCAATGTCCTTAAAATGTTTAAAAGCTGGAACCAAGTTGGAATAAAATAATTCTAAATAAAGAAAATCCAGCACTCAAAAGGACTTCTATATAATTTGAGAAACATTAGCACAGGCATTCTGGGTAACCGTTTTATCTATCTTTACCTTTTCAAAATCTTCAGTTGTGAACTGTCTAGAAGCCGCATAAAGCAGCCCTTCAGGATTAATGGCTTTCTTCAAAGTATGTTGCACAGTAGAAAGAAATGGGTGGCAGGGAGATGACTCATTGCAGTTAATCAATAAACCAAATGCCTCCACAAGGTTAGCTGGAATCAAACTGCAATCCTACATCAAACCAAAAAGTAACAGGCAAACATTAAACTTTGTAATTTTCACAATTTGGAAAGAATTAATTACAAAGTAATTGTTATATGTTGTTATTATTAGTTATTTATCATATTAATTACAATTTAAGGTAATTTTTTAATAATCTGGGAACTTTTTGGTGATTGATTTTTTAAAGCCTCTTTACTGAGTATTTTTGTATACATTATTCATTAAAGCCTCTCCAGCTACCTATTCAAATAGTAATTTCCAGTGAGCAGATATCTGGCTCACTACATGGCTAAAAAACATTACAATTTGTAAACAACTGAGTCATCAGGTAGTTCTGGTACTCAATAAAGTATAGAAACAGGTTAATAACAAAAATATTGAGATGTATTAAATTTGTGACTTAATTCCTTGAACAACATTCTAACAATAAAATATACATATACCTTACCATCTGACCAATTAGAGTGTTGATTTTCTGTGCATTTCTCCTTGAAGATGAATCCATATCAACAAAAGACCAAAAACTGCACTGAACTGGAAAAGTCATCTGTTGATCAGTATCCTCCCCAAACTTCTTTCCTGGGATGTACACTGTGATGTTTCTGCTCTCCAGAACTAAGTCAGAAGATATTATCCATTTGTTATGTAAGTTAATTTTGGTCTAAATGTCTACAAATTAATAACATATTATTATATAGAATTATACTGTGCAGACTTTGGATAGTGAAAGAAAGTAAATTTGATTGTTTTGCAAGACAATGCTCTAAGTTCTGCCATAAAAAATACATATTTGAAGCCTTATGTGTCCCATGACTTGATGAGAACCAGGAGTCCAAAGCACATAGCTGGAATTGTGGCGGGGCACCTGAGTGGACTAGGCAGGGGGCTAAGAGATTGGTCATATAATACAGATTTACAAGAGAGGCTAAAATTAAATCATGTTCTTTTATGTGGGGAAAATGATAGAAAGCAGGCCATCCATGTGGGAGTGAAAGAGGAAAAGACAGAGATAATATGAACTACAATGACTGGGGGAAAATACATCTCAAATTCAACATGTTCAAAACCAAATTCATTGTCCCTCCACCTCCCACTTAAAACCCAAACAAAAAATATGGAGCATTTTGGGAGGCTGACATGGGGGTATTGCTTGAGCCCAGGAGTTTGAAACCAGCCTGGGCAACGTGGCAAGACTCCGTTACTACAAAAAATTAGCCAAGCATTGTGGCATGTTACTGTGGTCCCAGCTACTTGGGAGGCTGAGGTGAGAAAACTGCTTGAGCCCAGGACTTCAAGGGTGCAGTGAGGTATGATGACACCACTGCACTCCACCCAGGGCAACAGAGTAAGACCCTGTTTCAAAAAAAAAAAAAAAGAAAGAAAGAAAGAAGAAGGAAGAAGGAGAATAAGAAGAAAGAGGCCAGGGCCATCACAGAGGACCACGTATCATTTGATTCCATTTATAGTCAGCCATCTATATATAAAGGTCTGTCTGCATCTGTAGATTCAACCAACGGCTGATGAAAAATATTCAATAAATAAATAAAACAATAACAACAATAAAAAACAACACAGTATAATAATTTGAAAAGCATTTACATTGTATTGACTATTATAAGTAATCTAGAGATGATTTAAAGTATATGGGAGGATGTGCATAGATTATATGCAAATACTCTGCCATTTTATATAAGGGACCTGAGCATCTGTGGATTTTGGTATCTGCAGAGGCCCTGGAACCAATCCCTGGAGAATACTGAGGGAAGACTGCCTATGCAATGTTCAGAATAGGCAAATACACAGAAACAGAAAGCAAATAGTGGTTGCCAGGGACTGTGTGGGAGTAGGTGACGGGAGGCAGGGACTGGGGGTTGACTGCTAATGGGTATGGGGCTTCCTTTTGGGGTGATGAAAATATTCTGAAGTTAGTGGTAATAGTAGCACAACTCTGTGAATATAGTAAAAAGCACTTTATTGTATACTTTCAGTGGTGAATTGTATGATGTGTGAATCTCAATAAAACTGTTACAAAAAATGTAATAGTAGTATTGCCATTCTAAATAAAGAAAAATTAAAATTTTATATTGCCATAAATTTTACCTTTTATCTTTATATTGTACAATACTTTTATCTTTATATTGTATAATGCAAATATATGGGCATTTATCTTATAAGTGGAACCGATAGTACTTTGCACATGCATATGTATTTTGTTTTTACCAGAACAGTGGAAATACTGCACAAAACAATTTTTATTTTACTTCTTGATATGCGTACATTTCACCAACACTCTCTACCTTCAGCTTACTGATAAGTGAGGAGTGACTGAAAAGACAAAGCTATGGATTTGCCCTCTTTCCCTTTCCTCCTGTGTCATCATTTTCAGTGTAAGTGGTTGGCAAATACAGGGAACCAACCAAGTAAGAAAGAGGATGATAGGGCTACTTGGTAATGTGTGTTTCTTGAAAGGCCATTGCCTTCTTTCTGCATTAGAAGCACACTAGTTCAAATGAAAAGCATGGCCACTTGGGGTTATTAGCACTCCCTCTTACTCAGTTGAAAATGTGTTGATATGGAACTATAGGCACTGGCTTATAGTGCACCTATGACACATGGGAGTCCAGCAACAATCAAAGAAAGTACAAATTGAGTGTGTTATGAAAGCTGCATAGTGATCACAAATGCTGTATGAAATGGGGCAGGAAGGCACAGTAAAAACAGGCATCCATGTGTCTCCTCTACTCACAGTCAAGTGCCATTATCTCATTGGACTTCCTTATAATACAAAGATAAAATTATTAAAAATTTGAAGATGATGACAGCAGAGTTTTAAACCATATTCCAAGCTCTTGTGGGGAGAGGACATACTAGCAGGGCCAGCTTCATGAGTGCGGAACAAGTGCAGTTGTACTGAGGCCCTCCTCTGTACCAGCCAGATGTTCCACCATCCTTTGATGAGAAAAACTCCTTTTCCCACTGACTAACTTTGGTGCTGTAGTCAAAAATCAATTGACTATAAAATGTGGGTCTATTTCTATAGTCTCTGATATGGTTTGGCTGTGTCCCCACCCAAATCTCACCATGAATGCCCATGTATTGTGGGAGGGGCCTGGTGGGAGGTAACTGAATCATGGGGGCAGGTCTTTCCTGCACTGTTCTCGTGATAGTGAATAAGTCTCACAAGATCTGATAGTTTTAAAAAGGGGAGTTTCCCTGCACAATCTCTCTTCTCTTGTCTGCCACCATGTGAGACGTGCCTTTCACCCTCCACCATGATTGTGAGGCCTCCTCAGCCATGTGGAACTGTAAGTCCAATAAACCTCTTTATTTTGTAAATTGTCCAATCTCAGGTATATCTTTATAAGCAACATGAAAACAGACTAATACACCCTCATTTTGTTTTTATTGTTTTTTTTTATTGTTTTTTGTGTTTTTTTTGTAGAGATGGGGTCTCAGTGTGTTGCCCAGGATGGTCTGGAACTCCTGGCCTCCAGCAATCCTCTTGCCTCAGCCTCCCAAAGTGCTGGGATTCCAGGTGTGAGCCACTGAGCACAGCTAATTTCTGTATTCTCTTATAAAGTGAAGCAATATGCTGTGTGCCCTGAGCACACTTGTACATTCATGCTGGTATGCCAAGAAGGCAAGGCTCTGACTGCTCTTTGCCCAGTCCATGGCTGTCCATATCCTTGCTAGTTATAAATCTGGCCCAACCAGCATTACTCTAATACAGAACCAAACAACAACATTATAAGGAAAAAACTCTACAGATCAATATCTCTCATGAACATAGATTTAAAAAATCCTCAACAAAAATAGTAGCATATCAAATCCAACAATGTAGAAAAAGAATTATACAGCATGACCAAGTAAGCTTTATCCCAGGTATGCAAGGCCGGTTCGATATTCAAAAATCAATTAATGTAATCCATCATATCAACAGGCTAAATGAGAAAAATCATATGATTGATGATGGCAGGAGGCAGACAGGTTCCTGGGCAGAGAGGGGCAGGTCCCTGGTGGAACCCAATCTTCAGGCAAGAGACAGCTTGAAGCCTGAAAACCAGGCTGCCAGTTCTGGGTGGAGTCCACCACCTGGAGTGAGAATGTCCTTAATGCCTTTCAGCCAATCAGATGATGTTTTTCTGGGCCCACCCATGGACCAATCAGCATGTACTTCCTCCATTCTTAGCCCATAAAAACCCCAGAGTCAGCCAGACTCAGACACAGGTTGGGACTACCTGCCTGTGGGTAGGAGCTACCCACTTCGGGTCTCCTGTCCACTGAAAGCTGTTCTGCCATGCAATAAAACTCTTCTCCACCTTGCTCACTCTCCAGTTGTCCACATAAGCTAATTCTTCCTGGACATGGGACAAGAACTTGGGACCTGTTGAATGGCAGGTGCAAAAAGGGCTATGACACTCTCCTGGCAGGCTTGTTGAGTGGCAGGCAGGAACAAAAAGGGCTGTAACACTTTCCTAGTCAGCTTGCTGAGCTATGAGTGGTGACACATTCTTGTTTGTTGGACTGCGGGACTGAAGATCAATGACCCTTCTGGAGGCCCAGACCTCAGGATTTCCTGAGTCAGAGCTGTAACACTATAATCCTCCTGCCTTCTGTCGGCCTTGGGCAGCTGTCCCATGACAGAAAGTGGCAATGTGCTGGGCCAGCCCAGGAGCCATGGGCTGGAGTGAGGCAGTGGACTGAAAGAGCTGTTAACATGTGCCCCCCATCCACTGAGCTGTGGGCAACAGGAACGAGAGACCTGTAGCATGCTTCCCTGCAACCCCTTGGGGCTCCACTGTTGCTGGTGTCTCCAAGTTTTTGGGTGCCACCCTGTTCCCCTCATCCAGACACCAGGGCCCTCAGTAGAAGCCACTTGCAGTATGCCTATTCCAGCTACAGCCACGCATGAAGCCAGCACCTGTGCCAGCACCTGGAGCTGCCTGCCCTGCCACAGCAGCCGGCATGCCTGGCTATGTGCAGTGGCTGGACCCTGTGCTTGCTCACTCACACACCCCCTTGCTGTTCCACTCCTGGCTTGCCCTCAGCAGGCATGGGATCTGGACTGGTAGTGTAAGCCAAGTGCAGCCTGCTGGGCCGAGTGAGCAGAACATGCCCAGCAGGCAGGAGTGAAACTCAAGCAGAGGTGCTGCTGGACATAGAGGTTTCTGGCTTGAGAAGCAGCACCCGAAGGATCCTGTGACATGATCATATTAACAGATGCAGCAAAGCATTTGACAAAATCCAATATCCATTTATGATTTAAAAAAAAAACCCTCAGAAAATTAGGAATAGAGAAGAACTTCCACTGATAAAGAATGTCTACAAAAAATGTACAGCTAACATCATACTTCATGGTGAGAAACTTGAAGCTTTCCCACTCAGATCAGGAACAAGGCGAGGATGTCCTTTCTCTTAACACCACTTTTCAACTTTATACTGGAAGTGGTAGCTAATGCTATAAGACAAGAAGAGGAAATAAATCTGGTCCATTACAAGCTCATGTGTTAGCACACTGAGAGCAAAGGCTAAAACTGTGCATTTGCACATTAAATTTCTGTTTTTGCTTATAAAACCAAAATGAGAAATGGCATCTAACATAATTTCTCAAACCCTCAAACATCTGCAATACTATCTTAACTGTTAAGTATCTCAACATGGATGAGAGTATAAGTTAAACAGGTGAAAATTAATTTTACAAATATTGTTTACCTGATTGAAGCTGTTCAAGTTTATCTTTTTTGTGTGAGGCCAAGTCTCCTATAAAGCAGATACCACCTTTAGCTAGCAAAGCACTGCCAGCCTGAATGCTAACTGCTCCAGTTCCATACTTATTCCTGGATAGAGTGGGAAAAATTTCAGTAGAGACTAGATGACGTATGCCACGGGGAACAAGGTTTATGCTAAAATTCAGAAGCCTAGGGGAAAAAAAATAAACTTTTCATTACTATTACTTAATTTTCAAAAGTCACAATGTGTTACATTAAATTTAATTTTATTCTATGTTTACTGAGCACCTGTGATACACCAGCTATTGTGCTAGGGATAAAAATATATATGACTAACATGGTGAAATCCCATCTGTACTGAAAATACAAAAATTAGCCAGACGTGCTAGTGCATGCCTGTAGTCCTACTACAGGAGGATGAGCTACTCAGGAGGCTGAGACACAAGAATCATTTGAATCCGGAAGGCAGAGCTTGCAATGAGCCAAGATCGTGCACTCCAGCCTGGGTGACACAGTGAGATTCTGTCTCAAAAAACAAAACAAAATTATATACAAGACTTGGACCTTAACTTGGAAAGCTCACAGTCTAAAAAGAGAGATATAAAAAACTAAAACACAATGTGATAAGTACTAAAAAAAGGTCTTCATCCTGGTGACAGAGCAAGACTCCATCTAAAAAAAAAGAAAAAAAAAGTATTTAGAACATCCATGGTGGCCAGGTGTAGTGGCTTACAACTGTAATCCCAATACTTTGGAGGCTGAGGCAGGCGGATCACTTGAGGTCAGGAGTTCGAGACCAGCCTGGCCAACATGGCAAAATCCCGTCTCTACTAAAAACACAAAAATTAGCTGGGCCTGTAATTACATACCTGTAATCCCAGCTACTGGGAGGCTGAGGCAGGAGAATTGCTTCAACCTGGGAGGTGGACATTTCAATGAGCCGAGATCACTTCACTGCACTCTGGCCTGGGAGACGGAGCAAGACTGTCTCAAAAACAACAACAACAAAAGAACATCCATGGGAGTATTATTTCTTCTTGGAAGGGAATCAGAGAAAGTTATAGAGAGATGACATTTGAATTAGGCCTTCTTTTTATGGATTGCTTTCTTTTGCCTATTCAGAATTTTTGCATTAGGCTTTCTAGCGTCCCATCAAAACTATCACTCTGCTGTTTCTGTATCATGGCAATTGTGGGGTTTTTTGTTTGTTTGTTTTTGTTTTGTTTTGTTTTGAGTCTCTCTGAGGCACCAAGGCTGGAGTGCAGTGGCATGATTTCAGCTCACCGCAACCTCTGCCTGTCACTAGGCTGGAGTGCAATGGAACAATCTTAGCTTCCAACCTCCACCTCCCAGGCTTAAACGATTCTCCTTCCTCAGCCTCCCAAGTAGCTGGGACCACAGGCACAAGTCACCGTGCCAGCTCAAATTTTTTTTTTTTTTGTAGAGATGGGTTTCACCATGTTGCCCAGGCTGGCCTTGAACTCCTGAGCTCAAATGATCCTCCTGCCTTGGCCTCCCAAAAAGCGCTGGGATTACAGACAGAGCCACTGTGTCCAGCCAAATTTTTTTTTTTTCTTTTAAGAGACAGAGTCTCACTCTGTCATACAAGCTGGAATGCAATGATACAGTCATAGCACACACAGCCTCAAACTCCTGGACTCATGTAAGCCTGCCTGCTCAGTCTCCCAAGTAGCTGGAACTACAGGCATGAGGCGCCTGTCTGTCTCATGGCAATTCTTGATATGTCATTTTGGTTTCTAACTTCTTTGCTAATTGCCTCAGTCTCTTCATATTCCAAATTTAAATTCTGAAAAGGAATATGATTACCTCAGCCTAGCTTTCAAATCCTTGCCACAGAAATTATAGCTTCCTAGTGCAATCAACTATGATGAGTAGACATAGACGTGCGACACAAAAGGGGGTGATACAAACGTAGGCATAGACATGCAACGCAAAAGAGGGTGAGATGTGGATAGGTAGATGGTATAAAGTATGTCTAGCGCATGTACCATTTTAAGGAATTTGGATGTTTGAAGATATATAAAATGAGATAGTGATATTTAGAAAGAAACCTTTGCAAGCCTATAAGGAGTGGTTCTCAACCACAGCCTGCACTAACCTTACCTGGAGAGATTTAACAAATTCCAATGCCAAGTGCCACCCCAAACCACTTAAATTAGAAACTCTGGGGGTGAGACACAGTGATAAATATTTTTTAAAAATTCTCTCAGGTGATTCTAATAGGCAGCTAGGCTGAGCACTTAGTGATATGGAACAATGAGCCTCAAATTTGGCTACACATTGGAACTGGCTAAGGAACTTCTAAAACTATTGATACACAGAAAGTCACAGAATACAAAGTCAAAATACAAAAATCAATTGTATTTCTATATATTCATAGTAAACAATTGAAAATGAAGTTAAGAAAACACTACCATTTTAGTAGCATCAAAAATATCAAATATTTTTAGAACCAATTTAACAAAATATTTGCATGACCTTTATAAAAACATCACCGAGAGAAATTAAAGAAGATCTAAATAAATAGAGAGATATGCCACATTCATGGATTGGAAGACTCAATATTATTAAGATGTTAATTCTCCCTGAAATTGATCTATAAGTTTAATACAGTTCCAATCAAAATACTCAAAAGCTTCTTTTTGGTTGGTATTAACATACTGATTTGGCTGGGCACAGTGACCCACATCTGCAATCCCAGCACTTTGGGAGGCCAAGGCAGGAGGATTGCTTGAGCCTGAGAGTGCAAGACCAGTCTAGGCAATATGGCAAGAGCTCATCTCTACAAAAAACTAAAAAGTTAACCAGATGTGGTGGTGCATGCCTCTGTTCCCAGCTACTCAGCAGGCTGAGGTGGGAGGATCACTTGAACCCAAGAGTTTGAGGCTGCAATGAGTCATGACTGTGCCACTGCACTCAAACTTGGGCAACAGACTGTGACCCTGTCTCAAAAACTAAAAATAAACTGATTCTAAAATTTATTTTAAAATGCAAAGGATCTAAAATTGTTTTAATATTTAAAATGAAGGATAAAGTTGCATTACCTGATTTCAAGACTGAACATAAAGCTACAACAATCAAGAGAGTGTAGTATTGGTATAAGTATAGAACAACAGATCAAAGTATTACAAAAGAGAGTTCAAAAAGATTTACATCCAGTTCAATTTTATACCCAGATTCTGCCTAGTTCAATTGAATTTGAACAATGGTATCAAAACAATTTAATGGGGAAAGGAAAATCTTTTCAACAATTAGTGTGGAAAAATTGGATAAATGCATAGGACAGACATTAACTTTAACTCATACCTCCTACCAATCTCTGGGAGATTAAGGCAGGAGGATTGCTTGAGCCTGAAAGTTTGAGACCAGCCTAGCAAGACTTATCTCTACATAAATAAATAGTAAACTAAAACTATAATGCTTCTAGAAGAAAACATTTAAAAACTTCATGATCTTGGGATAGACAAAGATTTCTTCTTTTTTTTTTTTTTGAGACAGGGTCTCGCTGTGTTACCCAGGCTGGAGTGCAGTGGCACAATCTCTGCTCACTGTAACCTCTGCCTCCTGGGTTCAAATGATTCTCCTGCCTCAGCCTCCCCAGTAGATGAGATTACAGGTGCGCACCACTACGCCCCACTAATTTTTTTTTTTTTTTTTTTTTTTTTAGTGGAGACAGGGTTTCACCATGTTGGCCAGCTGGCCTCGAACTCCTGACCTCAGGTGATCCGCCCACCTCAGCCTCCCAAAGTGCTGGGATTATAAACATGAGCCACCGCGCCCAGCCAGACAAGGATTTCTTAAACAGAAGTCAGAAAACGCTAAGCATAAAAGTAAATAATAAATTGAATTTCATCAAAACTAGAAAGTCTGCTCATCAAAGATACCTTTAGACAATTTTTAAAAAGCTTTATACCTGGAGAAAAATTTTATAATACATATATTTGGCAAAGGACATGCATCCAGAACAACTAAACTAAAAAATGAACAAACACTTTATAAAAACAGACACTTCATAAAAAGAGATATACGATTGGCCAATAAGCACATGAAAAAGAGTTCAAATCAATAGTCATCTTGGAAACGCAAATTAGAACAATGACATATCATTTCATTTCCACTAGTATGGCTAAAATGAAAAGGGCTCACAACACCAAATGTTGGTGAAGATGGAAACAAGAGGAACTCTTTACATTGTTGGCAGGAATGTAAAATGGTACAACCACTTTGGAAAACTGGCAATTTCTTTTCTTTTCCTTCCTTCCTTCCTTCCTTCCTTCCTTCCTTCCTTCCTTCCTTCCTTCCTTCCTTCCTTCCTTCCTTCCTTCCTTCCGTCCTTCCTTCCTTCCTCCCTCCCTTCCTTCCTTTCTTTTTCTTTCTCTCTTTCTTTTCTTTCTCTCGTTCTCTCGTTCTCTCTCTCTCTTTCTCTCTCTCTTTTCTTTCTCTCTCTCTTTCTCTCTTTCTTTCTTTCTGAGTCTTGCTCTGTTGCCCAAGCTGGAGTGCAGTGGCACTGTCTCGACTCACTGCAACCTCCACCTCCTGGGTTCAAACAGTTTTCATGTCTCAACTTCCCAAGGGTAGCCGGTTCTACAGGTACATGCCACCATACCCAAATAATTTTTGTATTTTTAGTAGAGATGGGGTTTCCCCACATTGGCGAGGTTGGTTTCAAATTCCTGACCTCAGGTGATCTGCCTGCCTCAGCCTCCCAAAGTGCAGGGATTACAGGCATGAGCCACTGCGCCCAGCCAACTGGCAGTTTCTTATAAAATTATAGGCCAGGCACAGTGGCTCATGCCTGTAATCCCAGCACTTTGGGAGGCTGAGGTGGGTGGATTACCTGAGGTCAGGAGTTCGAGACCAGCCGGGCCAATGTGGTGAAACCCATCTTTACTGAAAATACAAAAATTAGCCAGGTGTGATGGCACGTGCCTGTAATCCCAGCTACTAGGGAGGCTGAGACAGGGAAATTGCTTGAACCTGGGAGAAGGAGGTTGCAGTGAGCCGACATTGTGCCGTTGCACTCCAGCCTGGGCAACAAGAGTGAAACTCCATCTCAAAAAAAAAAGTTATACATCTACCTTATGACCCAGCAATTCCACTCCTAGGTATTTACCCAAGATAATGAAAATACATGTCCACAAAAAGGCTTGTGCAAGAATGTTTACAGCAGCTTTATTAGTAATAGTCAAAACATGCAAAACCAAATGACTTCCACTATGAGAACAGATAAACAAATTTTGGTACATTCATATAATGAAATGCTACTCATCAACAGAAACAATGAACTACTAATGTACACAATTGGATCAATTCAAAAATATTTTGTTGAGTAAGAGAGAGTAGACCCAAAAGAGGATGCACTGTATGATTTCATTATCTGAAGTTCAAGAACAGGAAAATTAATCTATGGTGACAGAAATCACCAGTGAAGATAGGAACTGATTGGAAGAAGGAAGGAGGGAAATTTCTGGGGTGATAGAAATGTTCTATAATAAGATCTGATTATTTCACTGTGTGTAAATTTTACCTAAAAAGAAAAAACAAACCAATCTCTCACAGAGCCCCAAATATCATTTAAAAATGTCAAAAGATTAATGGCAAACAGAAAAAGAGAGAAAGACCTTAATTTACATGCATTACAAATCAATAATAAAAACAACATAATAAAAACAACGATCAAGAATGGGCGGTTCATAGAAAAATAATACATGTTTAGTAAGTTTTATATGATGCCAAAATTATTTCCAATTAAATAAATGCAAATTAAAATAAAATACAATTTTCCACCTATCAGATGGCAATTTTTTTTTTTTTTTTTTTTTTTTGAGACAGAGTCTCTGCCGCCCAGGCTGGAGTGCAGTGGTGTGACCTCAGCTCATTGCAACCTCCGCCTCCTGGGTTCTAGCAATTCTCCTGCCTCAGCCTCCTGAGTAGCTGGGACTACAGGTGCGCGCCACCACGCCTGGCTAGTTTTTTGTATTTTTAGTAGAGATGGGGTTTCACCATGTTAGCCAGGATGGTCTCGATCTCCTGACCTCATGATCCACCTGCCTCGGCCTCCCAAAGTGCTGGGATTACAGGCCTGAGCCACCACGCCAAGCCCAGATTGCAAAATTTTAAAGTTTATAATGAGGTGAGAGGAATGCTTGAGCCCAGGAGTTCAGCCTTAGCAACATAGGGAGACTTTGCTTATATAAAAAATTAAAAAATTAGCCCAGTGTAGTGGTGTGCACCTGTAGTCATAGCTACTCAGGAGGCTGAGGATGGAGGTTCACTTGAGCCCAGGAGGTTGACACTGTTGTGAGTTATGATCATGCTACTGCATTCCAGCCTGGGTGACAGAGTGAGACCCTGTCTCAAAAAATAATGATAACAAAAATATAAGTTTGATAATACCCAGAGTTGGTGAGGCTGTGAGGAAACAAATACTCTCATATTCTGTCAGTAGAAGAATAAAGTGGTACAATCTGGGCATTTGGTACCATATTTACATCACCAGTGGCAATTTAATTTTAGCAAAACATAATCTGTTCAATTAAATTACTGTTAATTTGAATTTTATTTTTTTCTATTTTAAATTCATTTTGTAAATTTATTTTTTGCTTTGAAACTGCATACAAGATACTAAATAAGGAGTTTATTCCTAGCTTTGTGAATATTTAAGCAACTTTTTAAGGAAAGGGTACTTGCTAGTGGGGAGCCACAAAATGCTAAGTAGAGGCTTACTCCAAAGTTAGGATGATATTCCCCCCAAACAGTAATTATGGCACTTCTGACAGGCTTATTTGGATGCAGTGAGTCAATATTATTGATGGAATATTGAAGAAAAATAAGAAAATGGTTAGTTTGTTCCTTAGGGGGAAGATTATTCAAAACAAAGTACAGAAACAGCATACAGAGCTAGGGATAAGGGGAAAGGAAGGCTGGGAAGGATGCAATTATTTACAAAGGTCTGAGTGAGGAAATAGTTTGAAAATTGGAGTAATTCGACTTAGCACTTATCAATTTATCTTTCAAAGGTTTTGAATTTTATTGATAAAGATTGATTTAACTACTTATACTGGCTCAGAAAAATTCTAAATATTCTTCTTGTAATAATGCTCATGGAAAGGATGTATGCAAATCTGTGACCAATTAATATTTGTAAAAATTCATGTCATGTATTTACCTGTCTATGAGTAGAGTATCACTTGTTATAATTAAAATATCCAGGCAATCTTCTAGTTCCTTGTTACGGTCAGTTGTCTGTACTAGACTCATCAACAAACAGAGCTTGAGCAAATTGTAAGTCCCAGGAGGGGTAATTTGTGATGCAAAGATATTGGCAAGAATTGCTGTAAACTTCCAGCATGAGCTGGAAGTTAGGGAGAGGAGACACCTGAAATTGTCACTAATTCCTGAAGGAACTGAAAGTAAATATTAACATATATATTAGAAAGGGTTTTAAAACAAGACAACATTATAGATATTTGACTCCTTTTATATAAAATGTTATCAAATTATAGTTCTAATAATACCATATTCTTTTTTTTTAGAGACAGGATCTTGTTATGTTTCCCAGGCTGCTCTTGAACCCCTGGCCTCAACTGATTCCCCTGCTTTGGCCTCCCAAAGGGCTATGATTACAGGCCTGAGCCACCATGCTTGGCCTTTAAATTCTTAGAATGATATTAAATTATGATTCGAGGTCATGCTAGTTTACCATTTCTACCTCAGGGAATGTAATACAAGGAAGAAGTCACCCTTTGTGTCCACATAGATTGGCTGTGGGTTGCAGGCAAATCCCTCATTCTTCTCCTTTTAAGATCTATGAGAGCAAACCAGTTCATGGAGTGCCTGCATTGCTGTGTTTGCTCCTATATTTCTATGTATCACCTTCAAAGAGGAATAATAAGCAGAATGGGAAATATTTGAATGTTGCTGTTAAACAGAAAGATTTACATTCCACTACTTTGAAAGCACTGTACTGTAGTATACTGTAAAATTCTAGATCTTCTCCATCCTCTCACTCTCCACCTCCTGAAAGGAATGAGTGATTTATCCAATTGGTAATGTGGGTGGAACAGCTGTGCATGTATAACCTAGTCCCATTCTCCTTCTTTCTGGGCTGCCATCAAAAAGCAATGATTTCCTCTAACTCATACATGCCCATGGACTAAGAGAGGCCTACTTTAGTTCAGCTCTTGCCACATTTGGGTAGTTAAATATGTCTCATTCTGGAGTTCAGCATAAGAAAGCACACTCTCCATCTACAGAAAAGTCATGTTCTGCTACCAAATCAATAAATTTTAAAACACTTAGCAGAAAATATTTAAAAGATCACTAAACCCTCTATAATCCATCAGTGCTTTCTTTCTTTAACATTTTTGTTCTTTTAAGAAGCTTTTCTCTTCAAGAAAGTAGAAGTATTTAGAATCTACTTGCATTTAAATTCAACTTGGGTGTCTATTACTACTGATGATTACCCACAGTATGGAAGCTAAAGAAACTTCATCCTGGGCTGGGCGTGGTGGCTCATGCCTGTAATTGCAGCACTTTGGGAGGCCGAGGTGGGCAGATCAGGTCAGGAGTTCAAGACCAGCCTCGTCAACATGGTGAAACCCCGTTTCTACTAAAAATACAAAAATTAGCTGGGCGTGGTGGTGAGCACCTGTAATCTCAGCCACTCAGGAGGCTGAGGCAGGAGAATCCCTTGAACCCGGGAGGTGGAGGTTGCAGTGAGCCAAGATAGCGTCACTGTACCCCAGCCTGGGCGACAGAGCAAGACTCCGTCTCAAAAAAAAAAAAAAAAGAAAGAAAAAGGGAAAGAAAAGAAACTTCATCTTGGTAGCTAATCTACCATGTTGACTTCTGGTAAACCCCAGATCTGTGAATGCTGGGAAATTGCCAGTTGATCTATTGTTCCTCAAGCAAGAGCACATACTTACCATAAATCCTGCCCTTAGATCAATCAACCTTGATAATTAATACTTACTGTAAATCCTGTCCTTAGATCAATTCCTATCCAATCCCTCGGAAGCGTGTGTACTCCTTCCCTATATAATTCCTGGGTCTGGGGGTAATAGCATGGAGATCCACCTGTCTTGCGGCTGCCCAAGATCATGCTTCTGTCCTTAAGTTCCCCAGTAAAACCATCCTATAATGACAAGCTGGACTTGTCTGCCTGCTTTGGTTCCTCAGGTCCTTCTGCATTTAGGGATCACTTTGAATATATATAGCCCATTCAGGGAACATACAGATTACAAAAAAATCCAACTCTATTCAAGATTTAACCAGCCTTTTCTATATTTAGATACTTGTGAGCCAAGTTGAAAGAATAGGTCTGCTCTCCACTTTTGTTTACATAATGCTAACGCATGTTGGAGTTGTTAAAGGAAATTATCAGTAATAAAGGTGATATTTTGGTCCTCATCTGGCTTTATCTTATTTCTTGATTTGGTTCAGAATTCAGTTGAAGAAAAGGATGCTTTTTTTTTTTTTTTTTTTTTTTTTTTTAGACGGAATCTCATTCTATCACCCAGGCTGGAGTGCAGCAGTGCAATATTGCCTTACTGCAACCTCTGTCACCCAGGTTCAACCGTTTCTCCTGCCTCAGCCTCCCAAGTAGCTGGAATTACAGGCACCTGCCACTGTGCCCGGCTACTTTTGTATTTTTAGTAGAGATGGGGTCTCACCACCTTGGCCAGGCTGGTCTTGAACTCCTGACCTCGTGAGCCACCCACCTTGGCCTCCCAAAGTGCTGGGATTACAGGTGTGAGCCACAGCGCCCAGCCAAGGATGCTACTTTATTGAGCTCTCCTTCTCAGACCACAACAGTTAACCCAGAATTGCCTTGGCTAGTGGTATAGAAAAATCCTTTGACTAATCTCTAATCCTGAAACATTTTTCTCATTATTAATTATTTTAAAAATTAAAATAAGGCTTAGCCCAAAGAAAGGAGTCCTGCATGCTAGAAAGTTTCCACAACATTATCCTGTTTTATTTCCTTCATGTACTTATTATCTGAAATTGTCTTTTGCTTACTTTACATGTTTATTGACTGTCTGCCATATGATTTAAGAGCAGAAACCTTGACTGTCCTGTTTACAACTGTATTCTTAGTGCTTAAAAGAATGCCTAGCACATAGGCAAACAATACTTATCTGCGGAACAAATAGATTTAAATTTAAATATTTGTTATATAATACTAAAATTTTCCTTACCTTTTGAATTACAAAAAGTTATGCTATTTGCTTCTATACAGACAGCAGTTTGTGAAGCTTTTACACAGGTTGGAATTCCAATAATTTTATATTCATTTCCTATATTCATTTTATTCACTGATTCATCTAAAATTATTAAAAACAGAAGAAAATGCATATTCACTAAATGAACTTTGTACATGAACATATGGTTCAAAGATCCAGAACTAGTAACAATTCAGTAGTTGAGTTAGGAGTATTTTTGTTTAGCATAATATCCACATAAAGTGATACTAATAATATAAACTGATGCACTTTTATTGCTGATAAATTTTGATTCTTATTTGCAATGATGAATTTAACTTCAAGAAGCATGTGATATAGCAACTAGACACTCTTCTATAACATGGTCGAAAGAAAATAAAATTATTCCATATAAGATGAAACATTTTTCCATTCAATGAAAAGGAATGTTAATAAAAATGACCTTGTAAGTGATAATTTTATTTGAGAGGAAAATAATTTTACTGTCTACAATACATGTAAGTACTTGTAAAAACATTATTTAACTTATAAAATATGTGTTTTTTTGTTTGTTTTTGAGACAAAGTCTCGCTCTGTTGCCCAGGCTGTAGTGCAGTGGCACAATCAGCTCACTGTAACCTCAAATTCTAGGGTTCAAGCAATCCTCCTGCCTCAGCATCCTAAAGTGTTGGGATTACAGGTGTAAACCACCATGCTCAGCCTGTAAGATATTCTTATCTGTGTTTTATATATGAAAAAACCGAGAGGTTACATGGCTTGCACAAAGCTAAATAACTAGTAAGAAGCAGAACTGAAATTCACATTTAGGTTTGCCTACCTACAAAGTCTACCCTCTTGTATTATACTAGGTTCCTCTCTCATACCTAGAGTTTGGGCAACACTTTGCATGAGTTCAAAATTTATTTTTAAAAACACACGAAAAATTTTGATCCTCCATGCCACAGTTAGAAGTTGGTTGGTTGTAAAGCTGTGAAAGAAAGGTTTACAGGAAGGAGCAAGGGTTAACTTATCTCTGTGATCAGAGTGGTCCTCCTTTTTTTTTCTTTTCTCTCTAGCCCCAGAGAGCTGAACAATAACTCCAATATTTATGTAAGACACACACATAGAATAATAGGAGATCCCATTGTCTTAAAACAACTGTGGCCCTGGGACTTAGCTCAGTGCTTGGGACACAGTCGGTCCTAATATCATTTTAAGTGAGTGTTGTATGACTGAATGAATAATTGATATATTAACTAAATATGACTCTTTTAAAACACTCAAGAATTAGAAGACTTGTGATTCTTAAGATATAGAAGTACCATTTATAATTTATAAGCATAAACAAGTCAATGGCTTTTTTTCTGAGATGCAGTCCCACTCTGTCGCCCAGGCTGGTGTGCAGTGGCACGATATTGGCTCACTGCAGCCTCTGCTTCCCGGGTTCAAGCGATTCTCCTGCCTCAGCACCCTGAGTAGCTGAGATTACAGGTGTCCGTCACCAAGCCTGGCTAATTTTTGTATTTTTAGTAGAGATGGGGTTTCACCACGTTGGCCAGGCTGGTCTTGAACTCCTGACCTCAGGTGATCAACCATCCTAAGCCTCTCAAAGTGCTGGGATTACAGGCTTGAGCCACCGCGCCTGCACTGGCCAGCGGTTTTTTATTTTTTTAGAGACACGGTCTCGGTTGCCCAGACTGGAGTGCTGTGGCACCATCATGGCTCACTGCAGCCTCCAACTCGTGGGCTTAGGCGATCCTCCCACCCTCCCACCTTAGCTTTCCAGGTACCTAGGACTACAGACATATGCCACCACATCTAGCTAATTTTTTATTTTTAAATTTTTTATAGAGATGGGGTCTCACTATATTGCTTAAGCTGGTCTCAAACTCCTGGCCTCAAGTGATCCTCCCACCTCAGCCTCCCAAAGTGTTGGGATTACAGGCATGAGCCAGCCCCTGTGCCCAGCCAGTTACATACTTATAGCAATTTATTTTGAGTTCAAACAGAATTCACTTACCTCTTAGGAAAATTGTAACAGATTGAAACCTAAATGGCTGGTTGTTAGAATGTCCTTGAAAAGCATGAAGTCCCTTTGTGGCAATTATTTCAACTATTTGTTTATCTTAAAGCAAAGAGCAAAAAGGAATTAGATATTAGAATATATATTTAATTTAATTTCCATATTGAAATATCAGACACTACTTTAAAAATCGTAATTACAAAATGTAAATGCATATTACCACCAAGTACTCTAAATTTTCTGTCTTCTTGAAGTGAAGATGCACATAGATTACACAAAAAGTCATTTCTTATCGTTGCAGATTCTGTAGCACCAGGCACATGCACTCTTATATACTGGAATCCTGAAAGAAAACAGTGGTAAGATACATTTGCTTTCAGATTTAGCTATCTATTTTGTTTCTTTTGTTATTGTTGTTATTTTTTAATTTTTTAATTTTACATTTTCTTTTTTCTTTTATTACTGACACTAACAGATTGTAGCTATTTCAGTCCTTTAAAATTAGTCTAATTCAAAATGAAATTAATTCAGTTTTGCACTTGAGTTCAGGGTAGTTCAATTAACAGTTAACAGCTGTTTTTGCAAGGCATTGTGCTAAGGCACTGGCAATATGGATGCTTAAGCACACAATTTCTATATGTGGCAGTGAGAAACAGGTAATTTCCACCTGTGGTATTCATTTGCAGAGTGTTCAGAGAGAAGACAGGAGGGTCAATCAACCCCAATGAGAGGTGGCGGGGATAATTTTGAAGTCCTGGAGAAGGACTAAACTGAGGTTAAGCCAAAGGGTTGAGAGAGGACATTAAATGTTTCATTCACAACGTCATGAAATAATGTGTGAGAAGAGCAAGTACTTCAGCAATATAGGTGCACTTGTTAAGATGGGGGTGGCAGAGAAAAGGAGAAAAAATGCATTTCAAGATTATGCAAAGTAAATATATAAACATTAGGAGATATAAAATTTTTATTTAAATTTTTTCTATTTTGTGAGTGTTTTATAACTAATTGTAAATATGATTTAGGATTAAACAATAAATTGTTCAATTTATTTATTTATTTATTTATTTTAGACAGGGTCTCTCTTTGTCATCCAGGCTGGAGTACAGTGGCATGAACACAGCTCACTGAAGCCTCGACCTCCCTGGCCCAAGCAATCCTCCCAACTCAGTCTCTTGAATAGCTGGGACTACAGGCATGTGCCACTATGCTGGGCTAATTTTTGTATTTTTTGTAGAGATGAGGTTTCTCCATGTTGCGCTGGTCTCAAACTGCTGAGATCAGGTGATCCTCCCTCCTCGGCTTCCCAAAGTGAAGGGATTACAGGTGTGAGCCACTATGCCTAGCCAATTGCTTAATGCTTTGATTTGCCTTTTTAATATTTACCTTTTGAAAGAGGGCATGCTTCATCTGAACAAAGAAATCTTGCACCTTGTGTATACTTGGTTACAGTTGTCATTGCAATCACAATTCCTTGCATCATATAAAATCTCTGAGATGTATAATCAAGTGGAAATTCACACAGATCAAGACCATAACTTGGCAGGGAAGGTAAATGTGTTAATTTCAGCACTATATTAATCTAATAAGAACATAAAAATGGTATTAATGAAAATTGAAAATCCAATTTGACTTGTATTACAATATAGTAAGTATATTATAGAGTAAGTCAAGTAATGATATGTTAATGTTCTTAGGAATCAAAATTTTAAGCCTTAGAGAAATGATATTCAAGTATAAAGTTAAAGAAGTAAAAATCCTGTAATCTAATATTTTAATTGAAAATAGCATTATGAACTTTAAATTTTTCCTTAAATATACACAATTTCTGACCATATCCACTGAAAAGACTTAAAAAGCAATGTCAACCAGGGCCAGGTGCGGTAGCTCACGCCTGTAATCCCAGCACTTTGGGAGGCCAAGGCTGGTAGATCATGAGGTCAGGAGATAGAGACCATCCTGGCTAACACGGTGAAACCCTGTCTCTACTAAAAATACAAAAAATTAGCCGGGCATGGTGGCGGGCCCCTGTAATCCCAGCTACTTGGGAGGCTGAGGCAGGAGAATGGTGTGAACCCGGGAGGTGGAGCTTGCAGTGAGCCGAGACTGTGCCACTGCACTCCAGCCTGGGCGACAGAGCGAGACTCCGTCTCAAAAAAAAAAAAAAAAAAAAAGTCAGCCAAGTAGCAAAGAAGCATGCCTAGTGCCCAGATTGTGATCTCTTGTTAAGTATCTTTTCTCACTAAAAGGAATCAGGATTCCTTGGGGGAAATGGCTGATTTCAGGCCTAGGATAGAAAATATAACAGATGAACTTGGGGTATCTTCTAACAAATGGCCTGTGTCAAAAAGACATAGGAGCAACCTTGAAGGGACCCCCAATGACAAAAGGTAGGATAATATGAGCATCAAAAGGAATGACAGAGACTCACTGAAACATATTGTATATATTTAAAAGTTCATGAGTTCCTCATATTTAAAAAAGGAACCCCCCCAAAAAAATTGGTCATTATTGGAGGCTGCTAGATTTCAACTCATTACTCTTTATAAAGGCAAAGAATCATTTACCCTGCCTTTCCTGCACAAATTATATTTCAGAGTAACTAACTAGCTGATGAGAGAAAATTAGTCTTACAGAAGAATTTCAGCTAATTCAGAAAGAATGCTAAAACTAGAAAAATTGCAATTTTGCAACTCCTAATGAAATAACGAATTCTAGGCAATGAACATCAATGGCTGCTAAAACCATTAGGTGAAAGTTGACGAGAAACTGTATAATGGAGAGAAGGGAATGACATCACAGGAACCCATTAATCAATTGTGACACTGTTAAAAGTGCAACAATAGATACTATATCCTCCTGATATAGCACAATATGTAATACATTACACTAACTATTATGTATTCTTGTCAAGTGATTTGAATCTGAATCTAAAAACCTTTTACAGTCAACTTCTATTTTAGAAATATGAGGTTAGGGAAATAAGATAAATAGCCCTACAAGGAAGCAATTAGACAAATCAAGATTATATAACATAGGACAATTAGTTTCTTCAAAAAGTTAATGGTCTAAAAAGGGAGGGAGAGGAAATGGCTCTAGACTGAAAGAGACTTAGTGAGATGTAAGAACAAATTATAATGTGTGAACTTTGTTTTGGTCCTGATTTGGAACAAACCTACTGTAAGATATTCTTAAAACAATTGGGCAAATTTAAATGTAAACTGGACTTTAGATAATATCAAGGAATTATTGTTGCTTGT
The DNA here is from genome assembly GCF_003255815.1 of Theropithecus gelada. Lineage (NCBI taxonomy): Eukaryota > Metazoa > Chordata > Mammalia > Primates > Cercopithecidae > Theropithecus > Theropithecus gelada. Next base: position 69,163,811 of record NC_037676.1, on the reverse strand, counting down.
GTAGGGGTGATAACATTCTGGTTACATAACAAAAATGTCCACAGCCGGGCATGGTGGCTCATGCCTGTAATGCCAGCACTTTGGGAGGCCGAGGTGGGTGGATCAACTGAGGTTGGGAGTTCGAGACCAGTCTGACCAACATGGAGAAACCCCGTCTCCACTAAAAATACAAAATTAGTCAGGCGTGGTGGCATATGCCTGTAATCCCAGCTACTTGGGAGGCTGAGGCAGGAGAATTGCTTGAACCCGGGAGGTGCAGGTTGTAGTTAGTCGAGATAGCGCCATTGCACTCCAGGCTGGGCAACAAGAGTGAAACTCCTTCTCAAAAAAAGAAAAAAGAAAAATGTCCATAATTTTTACAGGTTGATACTAAAGTATGTAGAGATAAAATAATAGAATGCCTGGGATTTGCTTTAAAATATTTCAGAAAAAAAATTCATGATGCAGGTATGAAAAAGTATTATAATATTGAATCTGAGTTGAGTGGTAGATATATGAAGGTTCACTGTATTATTCCCTTTACTTTTGGGTATGTTTGAAAAGTTTTATTATACAAGTGTTTAATGTTGGCCAGGCGTGGTTGCTCACACCCGTAATCCCAGCACTTCAGGAGGCCAATGTGGGCGGATCATGGGGTCAGGAGTTTGAGACCAGCCTGGCCAACATGGTGAAACCCCGTCTTCACTAAAAATAAAAATATTAGCTGAGCGTGGTGGCGGGCACCTGTAATCCCAGCTACTCGGGAGGCTGAGGCAGAAGAATTGTTTGAACCCAGGAGGCAGAGGCTGCAGTGAGCCGAGATTGCACCACTGCACTCCAGCCTGGCGACAGAGCGAGACTCCATCTCAAAAAAAAAAAAAGTGTTTAATGTTATAAGGGATAATATGAGAAATAAAGATGCATATGTAAGATATTCTATTGAACTTTGAAAAAAATGTACTATCCTTTTTAAAAAAAAGTCTATGAATATAAAAATACCTTTTTACAGTCATCATGTGAATTTGTACCTGAGATTGCTTCAATTTAACTAAAACTTACTTGTGTTTCAGTCTGCAATTGTCCAATTAATGAGAGAGTCTTAACAGCAATAAAACAGACCTGTGATTTCAAACAAACAAAAAAAGTTACCAAAAATTCCGTGTGGCACAAAATTATTTCTTTTTTTGACTTACTGATTGAAAAACTTCAGCTGCTTTTAAAGGTTGGTGTAAAATGTGATTTCCAAGCTCAGCATCTAATTCAACAACATCAGAGGGATTTATTAAAATTTTGAATCGATAGACAGCATAGCTTTGTTTTGAATCTGTGAAAATACACAAATGTAAAAGTCAGGATAGCTATGTGTAGGAGTTTATTTGAAAGTTTTAAAAATTACTCACTTTTGCTGAACGTACCATTGTAGTACTTGCAATCATCTATAAACTTTTGGAGGCCTCCACTTCTGTCAAGATAGATGAGGGCCGCCTCTTTCATTTTTAGATTTGACATTTTCTCCTGGTTAATGACTCGTCTCTATTTCTAATTGATTAAACCACAATTGTTGGTAAAAGCTACAGATGGCGAAACTCATAGAAGGGATGTGAAAACCTAGAAATAAAATTAATTTTATTTTTGAAAATCTCTAATAAGACTTCACAAATTATTAAAGTTGACAGTGAACTAAAACTAGGCAAAACTTCCAACTTAAAAACATTCCTACCCAAAGAAAAACAAAACGTTGCTTTCTTTTGCCAAATAACTTTTTTTTCTTTCTTTTTTTTTTTTTTTTTTTTTGAGATGGAGTCTCGCTCTGTCGCCCAGGCTGTAGTGCAGTGGCGTTATCTCAGTTCACTGCAACCTCTGCCTCCCAGGTTCAAGCGATTCTCCTGCCTTAGCCTCCCAAGTGGCTGGGACTACAGGTGTGTGCCACTACACCTGGCTAATTTTTTGTATTTTTAGTAGAGACGGGGTTTCATTGTGTTAGCCAGGATGGTCTCTATCTCCTGACCTCATGATCCGCCGGCCTCAGCCTCCCAAAGTGCTGGGATTACAGGTGTGAGCCACTGCACCCAGCCCAAATAACATTTTTATCCAGATTGTTATGAGATCCTTCACAAGACTGAAAACTTAAAAACAGGAACCTCAAATGTCTCTTAACAGAGGTGCTCCCAAAAATGTTTGAGATAAACAATATCTGATGATGAGGGTCCTTTGCAGGTGTTGTTTAAAAAATGAAACTGGTAAAAGTTGTTTTATAAATTCAATCTAAGTAACAAAATATAGTAGAATGAGTATTAACCTGGGAAACCTGAGAACTTGGTTCTAGATCCAGCATTTCCTGATTGCTATGGGGAAATCATCTGACCTCTCTTGGCTCAGTATCTTTATCCGCAGGAAACGAAAGTGTTGTATCAGATGATTAAAGTCCCCTCCAATTTTAAATCTTATGCTAGTGACCAACATAAAACATTAAACCACAGTAATGAGTAAAGAATGGAATATGTGAAATTCATTGAAAGACAGCAAATACTAACCGGAAACAATATATGTCAGTAGTTGTAACAGGTGCTAGAAATAAAATGATTAATAGGTGCTAAAAATAAAATGATTAAGATTGGATCCTGCCTTTCAAGAAGTTGCTAGGCAGAGATAGAGAAGTCAGAAATAATGACTAATACATTATTCACTCATTACCTGTTTTTTTTTGTTTGTTTGTCTGTTTTTGTGAGATGGAGTCTCACTCTGTCGCCTGGGCTGGAGTGCAGTGGCAGGTACTATGTTGGCTCACTCCAATCTCCACCCCTTGGGTTCAAACGATTCTCTTGCTTCAGTCTCACAAGTAGCTGGGATTACAGCCACGTGTCACCTGGCCCAGCTAATTTTTGTATTTTTAGTGAGACGGGTTTCACCATGTTGGCCAGGTTGGTCTCGAACTCCTGACCTCAAGTGATCTGCCCGCCTTGGCCTCCCAAAGTGCTGGGATTACAGGTGTGAGCCACCGCACCCGGCCTCATTACCAAATATTCATTTGGCTACTACTATAGGTTGGATACTAGATTGTCCTAGGCACTAAGGATACTAAGATGAGTAAAACGTGGTCCCTATCCTTCAGAAAGAGTTCAGTGAGAGAAGACATATATGTAAACAGTTACATGGCAATTTAAGTGTTGTAATAGAAATATGAATATACCAGGTAGCATGAAAGGAACAACATATACGAAATATTTCACAAAATTTGGGGTCATCCTTGTATATGTGTCATAACATTTTCTATTAAGACATTTTCGGCCGGGCGCGGTGGCTCAAGCCTGTAATCCCAGCACTTTGGGAGGCCGAGACGGGTGGATCACGAGGTCAGAAGATCGAGACCATCCTGGCGAACACGGTGAAACCCCGTCTCTACTAAAAAATACAAAAAACTAGCCGGGCGAGATGGCGGGCGCCTGTAGTCCCAGTTATTTGGGAGGCTGAGGCAGGAGAATGGCGTAAACCCGGGAGGCGGAGCTTGCAGTGAGCTGAGATCCGGCCACTGCACTCCAGCCCAGGCGACAGAGCGAGACTCCGTCTCAAAAAAAAAAAAAAAAAAAAAAAAAAGACATTTTCATTGAAGACGGTGGGGTCATAGAGAAGAAGCTATGAATTCTACTTTAAGGTGACATTTGATAGATGACTATTTCACTAATTGGAGGAGAGGTGAAGAGAAAGAGTTTCAGAGATAGAGGTCACCTCCCACCCCCACTATCAGTTTTACACTACTGGATCCACACACCCATTACGTGGAGTTCGGCTACTTTCCAAAGAAAACTAATTGAGACTGTCTTTTTCACTACAACATAGAAGTGAAACTTTAGCGTTTATTTCTCTGTGGCCATAAGTACAATGATCTCAAAATGTGTGTTGTGTTCAGAACATCACATCTTTGCTGCACTAGAACATTAGGTTTCTGGGGTGAAATGAAGGGAGACTATTGGTAATTAAATGGTTGGGTGAGGCCAGATTATGCACGCTTTTGAAGATTATACAGGCAAAGAGAAGCCATCAAAGTTTTTTTTAAGGGTGGGGAGTATTATAGTCAGACTTTTTGTGTGTGTGACAGGGTCTCACTATGTTGCCCAGGTTGGAGTGCAGTGGTGTGATCTCAGCTTGCCGCAGCCTTTATCTACCGGGCTCAAGCTATCCTCCCTTCTCTGCCTGGGACTACAGGCATGCGCCACCACATCCAGATAATTTTTAATTTTGTTATAGAGATGGGGTCTTACTATGTTGCCCAGGCTGGTCTCCAACTCGTGGGTAGCTGTCTCGTCCTCCTAAAGTGCTGGGATTACAGGTATGAGCCACTAGGCCTAGCCCATAGTCAGATTTTTATTTTGGAAACCTGTGCCTGCTGCCAATGTAGAAAGTAGGTTGGAATAGCGGGAGAGCTGATAATCAGTTTCTACCTATTGGGATATATTCCTACAAGGTGGATGACCTGATCCAGGGCATTAGGAACGAAATAGAATGGGGGAGATCGATTCCAGAATTTTAAATATTGCACACTGAACCTGGTGATCAGTCTACAATACGGAGAAGAGTAATCGAAAGCTGTGGGGTTTTAATATGTGTATGGGTGGATGCTGCTGCTCTAATAGAAATACGGAGCCCAAGGAGAAGCGTAAGGACATGAGGAAAAGTTCCCTTGAGATATTCTGACTTTGAGGACCCTTGGGATTCCCTGATAGGTGTAAGCAGGAACGGGCCACAAATCAGGGCCTGGCTTTCGGTAGCATCAAAAGAGTTACAGCTAAGTCTGGGTGTCAGTGCGTAAAGCGGAGGCCCTGGGGAGTGGACGCGTTTTCACGGAAGCAGATTAAGTCGGGAAAAGACATAGAAGCCTGTGGAAAACCGTTAAGTGAGGGAACAGGGATAAAATTCTAATTCCCTGTCTTCCCTTAGTCTAACGAACACCGAGTGTTGCTGCACGCGGATTCTGTCTTCTCTCCGTGCCCTGTCAGCACCAGGATGAACTGGTGAGGGGAAGATGGCAGGAAAACGCTTCACACCAAAGCGGATGAAAGCGAGTCCAGACTCATGAGGTCCCCTCCCAGTGACAGCGGCGACCTCGAGTTAGGGGGACCCCAGCGCTGTAGTGCTTTTCACCCACCTTGACTCCCACCGAGCGCGGCAGCGGTTACTCGCCGCCTGCAGCGTGGGCGGAGCGGAGCCCTAGCGCGCATGCGCGCATGTACCCGCTGTGGGCGGCTTGCGCGGGGCTTGCCGGGACCTCCCGCGCCCTCCAGTCAGCAGGGGAACTAGCCGGGCTTTTTTCCCTACGTTTTAACTTCTTCACTCTTACTCCCTCCCAGCGAAGCAAAGAAAAGATAGGGCTACGTTTGGTTTTTGTTATCTCAGGCCAAAGGTGTTGATGTTTAAAAAATTCAAAACCCAGCTTCAGGGAATGCAAAATGTCTAGTCACTTTGGGAGACATTCCAGTATTCCCTCAAACGACTCAACATAAAGTTACCCTATGATCCAGCAGTTCAAGTCCTAGGTATTTATAAATACACCCAAGATAATTGAAAACATATGTTCACACAGAAACTTCTACACGAATGTTCATAGTATTATTCACAGTAGCCCCAAAGTGGAAATATGAATGCCCATCACCGATCAATGGATAACTGTGGTGTAGCCAGCCATACAATGGAATGGTTTTGGCCATAAAACGAGATGAGACACTAATACATGCTGCAACATGGATGAACCTGGCAAACACTATGTAAAGTGGAAGAAGTCAGATACAAAAGGCCATATGTTGTGTAATTTCCTTTATATGAGATGTCCAGAATAGGCGAATCTATAAAGAGAGAAAGCAAATTTGTGGTTTCCCAGAGATTGGTTGAGAATGCAGAATGATTGCTAATGCTTATGGGATTTCTTGTTCTTTTTAAATTGTGGTAAAATATACATAAAATATACAATTTTAACCATCCTAAAGTGTACAGTTACACTACCTACGTTCACACTGTGCACTCATCACCACTATCTGTAGAACCGTTTTCATTGTCCCAAACTGAAACTCCATATACATTAAATAACTCCCCATTCTTCTCTTCCTCATCCCCTGGCAACCATCATTTTTTGCCTCCTTGAATTCGGCTACTCCAGGTACCTCATGTAAATAGAATCATACAGTATTTGTCCATTTGTGACGGGCTTATTTCACTTTGCCGAACTTCTTACAGTTTCATCCATGTTGTAGCATGTTAGTTTCTTCCTTTTTAAGGCTGAATAATATTCCATTGTGTGTGCGCCATATTTTTTTGTTATTCATGAATTCACATGGGTTTTTTTTTTTAGAAGTGATGGAAATGATCTAAAATTGATTGTGGTGATAGTTGCACAACTCTGAATCTACTGAAAGCCAGTTAACTGTATATTTTAAATCGATGAATTGTACAGTACTTAAATTAAATATTACTGAAGTTGGCCAGGTGCGGTGGCTCACGCCTATAATCCCAGCACTTTGGGAGGCCAAGGTGGGTGGATCACTTGAAGTCGGGAGTTAGACACCAGCCTGGACAACGTGGTGAAACCCCATCTCTACTAAAAATACAAAAATTAACCTGGTGTGGTGGTGCGCACCTGTAATCCCAGCTACTCGGGATTAATACTATTAGCAGGCAGGAGAATTACTTGAACCCGGGAGGCAGAAATTGCAGTGAGCAGATATCACACCACTGCACTCCAACGTGGGCGATAGAGCCAGACCTAGTCTCAAAAAAAAAAACAAAAAACAAAAAAAAAACAACAACTTAATGCAACTGTTACCAAAAAACCCCAAACCCTTAAATTGTGCCTGCTTATCCACCATTAGTATTCCTTTTTTTTTTTTTTTTTTTTTTTTGAAACAATTTTTGCTCAGTCCCCCAGGCTGGAGTGCACCGCGGTGGTGCGATCTCGGCTCACTCCAAGCTCCGCCTCCCGGGTTCACGCCATTCTCCTGCCTCAGCCTCCGGAGTAACTGGGACTACAGGCGCCCGCCACCACGCCCTGCTAATTTTTTGCATTTTTAGTAGAGACGGGGTTTCACCGTTAGCCAGGTTGATCTCGATCTCCTGACCTCGTAATCCGCCCGTCTCGGCCTCCCAAAGTGCTGGGATTACAGGCGTGAGCCACCGCGCCCGGTCCCCCCACTTTTTTTTTTTTGAGACAAGGTCTACCTCTGTCACAGGACTGGGGTGCAGGGGCCCAATCAGGGCTCACTGCAGTCTCAATCTCCTGGCTCAAGTGATCCTCTCACCTCAGCCTCCCAAGTAGCTGAGACTACAACTGTGCCTGGCAAACTTTAAAATTTTTTTTTTTTGTAGAGACAGGGGTCTCATTTTGTTTCCCATGCTAGTCTCAAACTCCTGGGCTCAAGCAATCATCCACCTCAGTCTCCCGAAGTGCTGGGATTACAGGCATGAGCCACTGTGCCCAGCCTCGACCTTTAGTGTCCTTGATACAGTTATCAACTCTGTTCCATTGCATTGGGTTGGATCATTTCCCACGAAAAAGTAATTGCGGTCATCCCTTTTCATATATAATAGGGGTGGCAAAACATCTCAGAGTTTGTCTGGGAGAATATAATCTATTTTAGTTGGGAGATAAAATATGTTTTAGGAGTAGAAATCCATTTACAACAACAAGGAGGATGTTCAAATTGTCTTGCACTACAATTCTGTGATAATAACTACAATTTTATATGGGAATAGGCTATGGTCTGGTGATGGCCATTGCATTTTAAAGTAGAATAAATTCTTCTAGAGGGTATCTATATATTTTAAAGTTTTTTTGAGATGGAGTCACGCTGTGTTGCCCAGGTTGGAGTGCAGTGGCATGATCTCTGCCTCCTGGGTCCAAGCAATTTTCGTGCCTCATCCTCCCAGGTAGCTGGGATTACAGGCACATGCCACCACGCCTGGCTAATTTTTGAATTTCTAGTAAAGTTGGGGTTTCACTATGTTGGCCAGGCTGGTCTTGAACTCCTGACCTCAGGTGAACTGCCTGCCTCAGCCTCCCAAAGTGGTGGGATTACAGGTATGAGCCACTGCATCCGGATATTTTAAAGTTTTAATTTTAATCAGTTCATAGCATAACATTGTTCATTTCTGCACCAGAGTAATAGTTTTATATCAACCAAGTCCAGCAAAATCTTCTAATAGATTTTTATGTATTTAATACATCCTATAAAATATCTGCACAGTCAGGCGTGATGGCATGCATGCACCTGTAGTCCCAGCTACTAGGGAGACTGACTGGGAAGTTGCAGTGCATTATGATTGCACCACTGGACTCTGGCCTAGGTAACAAAGTGAGACTCTTAGAAAAAAAATCTGTTAGACCTAAAATCGGAATTTAAAACCTTAAGAATTCAGCACATTTTTATACATTGCAAACTCTCTGAAAATGATAGTGATATCTAGAGTCAAAATGCCATTGTTGCTTATTGCTACATACTTACAGTACTTTATTCTTACAAAACATCACTAAACAGCAGAAACAAGTTACATGCAATCTGGTAAAATGGCTCAAATATTAAGGTGGTAGAATTATGAATTATTTTTACTTTTGCCTTTAATATAGTTTTTTTTGCCTTTTAGTATTTTTCATTGAGGTATAATTAATATGCAGCAAAATGAACGGCTCTTACATATTGTCTTATGAGTTTTTGAGTTTTGAGAAATACAAACCTTTCTTTTATTTTGTATTTTTTGTTTTTATTTTATTATTATTATTATTATTTTGAGACGGAGTTTTGCTCTTGTCTCCCAGGTTAGAGTGCGATGGTGTGACCTCGTCTCACTGCAACCTCCGCCTCCCAGGTTCAAGCGATTCTCCTGCCTCACCCTCCTGAGTAGCTGGGATTATAGGCGCCTGCCACCATACCCGGCTGATTTTTGTATTTTTAGTAGAGACGGAGTGTCCCCATGTTGGCCTGACTGGTCTCGAACTCCTGACCTCAGGTGATCCACCCGCCTTGGCCTCCCAAAGTGTTGGGGTTACAGGCATGAGCCACCACACCGGGCCAATTTTTTATTTTTAAATTTTTTTTCAAAGCTTTCTTTTCATTTTAATTTTTAAATTTTATTTTTGCCATGACATGTTTTCATCTGATAATTTAAAAAAATATTTTTAGACACAGTCTCATTCTGTCACCCAGCCTGGAATGCAGTGGTGCCATCTCAGCTCACTGCAACCTTCGTCTCCTGGGCTCAAGGGATCCTCCCACTTCAGCCTCTGCAATAGCTGGGACTAACCACACCTGACTTACCAGGTATTTTAAAGGATGTATTAAATACAGAAAAATCTATTAGAAGATCCTTCTGCCTCAGCCTCCCGAGTAGCTGGGACTACAGGTGTGCACCACCACACCCAGCTAATTTTTTTTGTATTTTTTGTAGACAGGATCTCACCATGTTGCCCTGCTGGTCTTGAACTCCTGGGCTCAAGCAACCTGCCCATCTCAGCCTCCCAAAGTGCTAGGATTGCAGGTGTGAGCCATCACACCCAGCCAGCCTTGTAATATATGTTAAAATCAGGTAATGATGCCTCCAGCTTTGTTTTTTTTTTTTTTTTTTTTCTTTTTGTTTGTTTTTTGGAGATGGGATCTTGCACCGTCACCCAGGCTGGAGTGCAGTGGAGTGATCACAACTTACTGCAGCCTTGGACTCCCAGGTTCAAGCGATCCTCCCGCCTCAGCCTCCCAAGAAGCTGGGATTACTGGCACATGCCACCATGCCTGGCTAGTTTTTAAAATTTTTTGTAGAGATGGAGTCTCTCTTCATTGCCATGGGCTCAAGTCTTCTTCCTGCCTTGGGCTCGCAAAGTGCTGGGGTTAACAGGTGTGAGCCACCCAGCCAAGCTTTGCTCTTTTTGCTCAGGCTTTCTTTGGCAATTCAGGCTCTTTTTTGGTTCCATATGAATTTTAGGATAGCTTTTCTAATTCTGGTAAGAATTGCATTCAATCTATAGGTTGCTTTGGGCATCATGGTCATTTTAATGATATTAATTCTTCTGATCCATGATCCATGAGATGTTTTTCCATTTGTGTCATATTCAGTTTCTTTCATCAGTGTTTTCCAGTTTTCCTTGTAGAGATCTTTCACCCCCTTATTTAAATTTATTCCTAGGTGTTTTTTGGTTGTTGCTGCTGCTTTGTTGCTATTGTAAATGGAACTGCCTTCTTACTTGCTTTCTCAGCTAGATCATTATTGGTGTATAAAAATGCTACTGGCCGGGTGTGGTGGCTCATGCCTGTAATCCCAACAGTTTGGGAGGCCAAGGCAGATGGATCACCTGAAGTCAGGAGTTCAAGACAAGCCTGGCCAACATGGTGAAACCCTGTCTCTACTAAAAATACAAAAATTAGCCGGGCGTGGTGGCGGTCACCTGTAATCCCAGCTACTTGGGAGGCTCAGGCAGGAGAATCACTTAAACCCAGGAGGTGGAGGTTGTAGTGAGCTGAGATTGCGCCACTGCACTTCAGCCTGGGCAACAGAGTGGGGCTCTGGCTTAAAAAAAAAAAAAGCTACTGATTTTAGTATGTTGATTTTGTATCCTGCAATTTTATGGAATTCATTTATCAAACCTAAGAGTTTTGGGGTGGAGTCTTTTACTTTCTCTTTTTCTTTTTCTTTTTTTTTTTTTTTTGAGACAGGGTCTCACTCTGCAGCCCAGGTTGGAGCGCATTGGTGGTGCAATCACAGCTCACTGCAACCTCGACCTTCTGGGCTCAAGCAATCCTCTCACCTCTGCTTCCCAAGTAGCTGGGACTACAGATGTGTACCAACATGTCTGGATAATTTTTTATTTTTTTGTAGAGACAGGGTTTTACCATGTTAGCCAGGCTGGTCTTTAACTCCTGGACTCAAGTGACCTGCCTGCCTTGGCCTCCTAAAGTGCTGGGATTACAGACATGAGCCACTGTGCGTGGCCAGGTTTTCCTAGATACAGGATCAGGCCAGGTGTGGTGGTTCATGCCTGTAATCCCAACATTTTGGGAGGCTGAGGAGGGAGGACTGCTTGAGGTCAGGAGTTCTAGACCAGACTGGGCAACATAGGAATACCTCATCTCTACTAAAAATGAAGTTAGCCAGGCATGACTGGCTATATGATAAACTACAGGTGTGTGCCTGTAGTCCCAGCTACTTGAGAGGCTGAGGTGGGAGCATCACTTGAGCCTGGGAGATTGAGCTATAGCAAACCGTGATTGCACTACTGCACTTCAGCCTGGGCATGAGGGCAAGACTATGTCTCAAAAGAAAAAAAAAAATCATCAGTGAAGAGGGTCAATTTAACTTCTTTTTTTTTTTTTTTTTTTTTTTGAGACAGTCTCGCTGTCACCCGGGCTGCAGTGTAGTGGCGCCATCTCAGCTCACTGCAACCTCTGCCTCCCTCCTGGGTTCAAGCGATTATCCTGCCTCCGCCTCCCTAATAGCTGGTATTACAAGCACCCGCCACTACGACTAGCTAATTTTTGTATTTTAGTAGACATGGGGTTTCCCCATGTTGGCCAGGCTGGTTTCAAATTCCTGACCTCAAGTAATCCACCTGCCTCAGCCTCCCAAAGTGCTGGGATTACAGGTGTGAGCCACTGTGCCCAGCTTAACTTACTCTTTTCCAACTTGCATGCTTTTTCTTTCTCTTGCCTGATGGCTCTGGCTATGACTTCCAGAACTATGTCAAATAGAAGTAGTGAAAATGGGTGTCCTTGTATTGTTCCAGTTCTTAGATAAAAGGCTTTCAACTTTTTCCATTTATTATAGTACCTCTGGGTTTATCATATATGGCCTTTATTATTTTTAGGTATATTCCTTCTATGCCTTGTTTTGTTGAGGGTTTTTATGACAAAGGGATGTTGAATTTTATGAATGCTTTTTCTCCAACTATTGAGATGATCATGTGTTTTCTCCATTCTGTTAATGTGATGTATCATGTGTATTGATTTGCATATGTTGAACCATCCTTGCGTCTGTTACATATACTTGACATAGGATCAAGTATAAATCCTAGTTGATTGTGGTGTATTATCATTTTGATTTGGCTGTGATTCCATTTAGTCATAAGCTTTTTTTTGTTGGGAGACTTTTTGTTACTGATTCAATCTTGCTACTTATTACTGGTCCATTCAGGTATTCCATTTCTTCCTGATTCAATCTTGGTAGGTTTTATGTTTCCAGGAATTTATCCACTTCTCAGTTTTCTTTTTTTTTTTTTTTTGAGACAGAGTCTCGCTGTGTCACCCAGACTGGAGTGCAGTGGCGCCATCTTGGCTCACTGCAAGCTCTGCCTCCCGGGTTCACACCATTCTCCTGCCTCAGCCTCTCCAGTAGCTGAGACTACGGGCGCCCGCCACCACACCCAGCTAATTTTTTGTATTTTTAGTAGAGACGGGGTTTCACCATGTTAGCCAGGATGGTCTCGATCTCCTGACCTCATGATCCACCCGCCTTGGCCTCCCAAAGTGCTAGGATTACAGGCGTGAGCCACCGCGCCCGGCCCTAGGTTTTCCTATGTAGAGTTGTTCATAATAATTTGATAATCTTTTCTATTTGTGTGGTATCAGTTGTGATGTCTCCTTTTTCATTTCTGATTATTTGGGTGGTCTTCTCTTATTTTCTTGGCTAATCTCGCTAGCAGTTTATCAATTTTATCTTTTCCGAGAACCAATTTAATTCATTGATCCTTTATATCGTTTAGTCTATTTCATTTAGTTCTGCCCTGATCTTTATTGTTTCTTCTGCTCATCTTGGGTTTTGTTTGTTCTTGCTTTTCCTGGTTCCTTGAAGTACATTGTTAGATTGTTAATTTGTAACCTTGCTACTTTTTGGATGTAGGCATTTATTACCATAAGCTTCTCTTAGTGTTACTTTTGCTGCATCCCACAGGTTTTGGTATGTCATGTTTCCATTTTCATCTGTTTCAAAAATTTTTTCTCCACTTCTGTCCTAATTTCTTTGTTGACCCAATGGTCAGTCATCCAGGAGCATGTTGTTTAATTTCCACATATTTACACTCTCCAAAGTTACTCTTGGTATGGATTCCTGGTTTTATTCCATTGTGGTCTGAGAAGATACATGATACATTGATTTAAAAAAATTTGTTGAGGCTTGTTTTGTAGCTTAACATATGGTCTATTCTGGAGAATGTTCTATGTGCTGATGAAATGAATATATATTCTGCAGTTGTTAGATACAACGTTATGTAAATATCTCACAGGTCTATTTGTCTAAAGTCCAGTTTAAATTCAATGTTTCTTGATTTTCTGTCTAGGTGATCTAATACTGAGAGGGGGATATTGAAATTCCCCATTATTGTATTACTGTCTCTCTCTCTCTTTAGACCTAGTAATATTTGCTTTGTTATTAATCTGGGTGCTCCAGTGTTGGGTGCACATATATATATTTAGAATTGTTATATCCTCCTCCAGGCCTAGCATGGTGGCTCATGCCTGTAATCCCAGCACTCTGGGAGGCTGAGGCAGGCATATCACTTGAGGCCAGGAGTTCCAAACCAGCCTGGCCAAACCCTGTCTCTACTAAAAAATACAAAAATTAGCTGGGTGTGGTGGTGCATGCCTGTAGTCCCAGCTACTCAGGAGGCTGAAGAACGAGAATCACTTGAACCTGGGAGATGGCGGTTGCAGTGAGCTGAAATTGCACCACTGCCCTCCAGCCTGGGCAACAGGGTGAGACAGTCTCGATAAATGAATGAATGGGAAATCCCACTTCAAAAACAGACTTAATTTCCAAACTGCTTGTATGAGGGATGAGGTTATCAGTTTTAACACTGTATTGAAAAGGTCATTACAGCATTACCAAAAATGCTCCTGCATATCTATTCCTACTTTTAATAGAGTACATTATATACAAAAGAATGACTTATGTTTGTGTACTGTAGTATCATTTGACTGTGGCAAATCACTATTATTTGTTACAAACATGCTAAAGATATTGGTAATGATAAATTTTTCAATGGTAAAAGTTCAGAATATTTAAACCTCCATTCAAATGCTAACTCTTCTTAAATCATATCTAAACAGTGTTTGCTGGCTTTCTTTGTAAGCTGTGTATGAAAACTTCACACAGAGGATCTACTACCACTGCCTGCATCGTTGGGCACCTATTCCCCAAGTGTGACAAATTTGGTAATTTTCAGTGTGTATCATGAGGCAACAATGGCTGGGAAGCCCTATTTTATACCATATGCAATAAAATGGGAGGTATGGGTAACATGAAAAATGTTAGAGTCTTCATTTAGATCTTCTGGTATATTTTGATAATAACCATGAAATGGTTATTCGAAGGGTATACATTTTCCTAAAAGGCTTATGCTATGAGAGAAAAGATAAACTTGAAACTTAGAAAACATTTTGTTCTCTGGATATTATACACATAAGCCTATGATAATCTAGTAATTCATGTGTCCAAATAATTTGTTCAAATTTTATTTTCCCTCACACATATAAATAATTTATTTTATAATGACTATTGTAACCATTACCAATTTCAATTTCAAATAATGACAGACATTAGTTGATTTTTTTTCTGATTTTATTATACTATATAGATTTGTATTTCTTGTGATCTGAGAAACATCAAAATTCTATTTTAAATTTGTTCTTAAAAATATACAATATTGCACTTTAATTTTTGGCAGCTTAACAGGAATGAATGAGTACAAAAAAATCATACAAGAAACTACAATTTTTATTTTGCTTTATAAGAGCTTTGTGTAAAAACAAAACTTACAGTAGTGCCAAATAAACCAAATATTTACAGTGTAGATATTAAAGTCTTACCTCTAAAGGAAGATTCAGTGTATTGGATGTAAATATTATTAATATAAGAAAAGCACACTGCCACCCCCACTGCCCAATTCTGCTAAACACTTTTAAGCCAAAGAATATTGGTGAGAAATGCTTTCGTGATTTCTTTCTCAAGACATACATGGAAGGGATGCTTGCTCTTGGAGCATCTAACGTGGGTCATTAAACTTTTACAAAAATGTTTCCTACATAACTTAAAAAAACCTCTACTCTAAGCCAAGAATCCAAGGTAAGCTTATTTTTAATTTTTTAAAGTTCTTCTGTATCCTCTTTTTTTTTTTTTAAATAAATAGAAATGAGGTGTCACTACATTGCCCAGGCTGGTCTTGAACTCGTGGGCTCAACTGATCCTCCTGCCTTGGCCTCCCAAAGTGCTGGGATTTTATAGGCATGAGCCACCATGCCCAGCCAGTTATTCTCCTTTACTTTTATAAGCATGTAAGTTAGTTGGTAGGTTACAATTTTAAGGTCTGTTTCCTGCACTTTTTCTAAGATATATTGAATTGGATACTGAATACACATCTGCCTGATTTTCAGCTTTTGTTACATTGCAATAAAACTATATACATTTACATTGACCCACAATTTGTTTTTTTCTTTTTTTTTTTTCTTAACTAGGGTCTCGCTCTGGTACCCAGGCTGAAAAGTGCAGTGGCACGATTTCAGTTCACTGCAACTTCCATCTCCTGGGCTCAAGTCATCCTCCAACTTCAGCCTCCAGAGTAGCTGGGACTAAAGATATGTGCCACCATGTCTGGCTAGTTTTTGTATTTTTTGTAGAGATAGGGTTTCGCCACGTTGACCAGGATGTTCTCAAACTCCTGAGCTCAAATAATCTGCCTGCCTCGGCCTCCCAGGATGCTGGGATTATAGGCATGAGCCACCATGCCTGGCCGTTATTTTACTTTTTAATTCCCAATTAGGCAAATACTCTAGAAAGCTCAATTTTTTATTTTACTTAACCAATTAGGAAAAGAGCTTTGAAATACCTATTTGCAAAAGCAAATACAAAGATTTAGAATGACTTAATAGCATACTAAACATTCAAAAGATGAACAGAACATAAACACAATGTATTTGTAATATAAATATATGACAGAGAGACATTCATTTTTGGTACCACCTTAAAAAATCCAGCAGTACATTTTATTACCCTTCAGATCTTTGGGAATACTTAAAAATCCTAACCATTAAACTTTTTCTTTTCCTTCAGAGGAAAAATAATCCACAAAGTTGAATTGGCATTTCAAAAACAAATAATTTCTTTTTGTTACTTATTTTTTTTTTGAGATGGAGTTTCCTTCTTGTTGCCCAGGCTGGAGTGCAATGGCGCGATCTCGGCTCACAGCAACCTCCGCCTCCTGGGTTCAAGCGATTCTCCTTCCTTAGCCTCCCGAGTCGCTGGGATTATAGGCATGCGCCACCATGCCCCGCCAATTTTGTATTTTTAGTGGAGACGGGGTTTCTCCATGTTGGTCAGGCTGGTCTCGAACTCCTGACCTCAGGTGATCCACCCACCTCAGCCTCCCAAAGTGCTGGGATTATAGGCGTGAGCCACCGCGCCCGGCCTGTTACTTCTTAAATGATCTGCAGAATAAAGTTATTCCAATTGTTAACTAGCAGCCAATGTATTCATTATGCTTTTACACTTTGATCATACCATGAACCAAATATTTCAAACAGTGATTTATCATGGAAAAATACGGTTTCTTCTTAAACAACCATGTACCAATTGCATAGTTTTGATGTGATAACAAAAGCCATAGTAAAGAGTTACAAAGGTATTAATATATGTTAGCTGAACTGAAATTGACTGTTAAAAAACAGTCTATCTTGGGTAGATGTTAGTGTAAACTTAGAAGGAAAAAACAGTCAATAGCAAAAAAGGTTTCTTTAAAAATAGGTTAATGCTAAGAATAAGAGCTTTTAAATTTTGTTTAAAAATAAGCTTATTAAACAAGAATATAAATTTTAATCAAAACAGCTCTTTGAAATGCCCTATTTTTCTTGCATATAGCAGAAAATACATTTTTTCAGTTTTCATCATTACATGTAAAAATGAGGCACTAGTTATACATATTTGAATATATTCACATGAATAGAAGTTTCAGTCCCATCTATAGACTTATTTTGCTCCATGGTTTCTGAATGGCAAACTGTTCACAAAAATAAGTCTTCTGAAGGAGGCGCATAAGAGAAACCAACGAATGCATCATCTGCCTCCAATACACTGGCATTCACTATAGAATAGTCAGAAGATACACACACAGAATATGGAACTGTTTCTTCTGTAAATGCTGTGTCAAAGTTTCTGATATCATCTGGTCCAGCCTAAAACATCAAAAGCACAGTATTATTCATCTTAGCTTTTCTTTCATTAATTTAATCCTTTATTTCTTTTTTTGAGACAGGGTCTTGCACTGCCACCTGTGCTGGAGTGCCAGTGGAGCGATCTTGGCTCACTGCAACCTCCGCCTCCTGGGTTCAAGCAGTTCTCCTGCCTCAGCCTCCTGAGTACCTGGGATTATAGGCACCCACCCACTGCGCCCAGCTAACTTTTTGTATTTTTAGTAGAGACAGGGTTTCACCATGTTGGTCAGGCTGACATGGTGACCTCGTGATTCACCTGCCTCAGCCTCCCAAAGTGCTGGGATTACAGGTGTGAGCCACTGCGCCTGACCCAATTTAGTCTTTTATTACAACTCTTTTATGAATTTGTGTGTTTATTGCTGGCAAGTTTAGATGTCTTCCTAATTCATTCCCTTGAAACACTTTTCTGTTTTTCCTTTCCTGACCTTTATTATTTAGGTGAAGTTATCTGTCCTTCTGAAACAGGGGTGTCCAATCTTTTGGGTTCCCTGGGCCACACTAAAAGAAGAATGGTCTTGGACCACCCTCACTAACACTAACAATAGCTGATGAGCTAAAAAGCAAACAAAAAAATGCAAAAAAACTCTCAATGTTTTATAGAAAGTTTAAGAATTTGTGTTGGGCCGCATTCAAAACCACCCTGTGCCGCATGCAGCCCACAGACCGTGGGTTGAACAAGCTTGTTCTAACAGTTAAGGTTCTTTTTGAGTTGGGGGAGGAGAGAGAAAGGTAAGGAAGGCTCACAAACAGAGATTGTTAATTTACATCTCAAGGCTTGTCACTGATCCCCTTTCTCTCTACCCATCACTGCCTCACTACACCCAAGTTTAGAAAAAGGTCTCAGGTAGGTTTTCAGGATAGCATTTTGTATTTGCATTTCCATAAAATGCCTATCCATCTGGTTTCTCAATTATGGGTAGGTAAAGCCTTCTGATGAAGAAATGAAGCAGTTATAAGTAAAATTATAATTTTGTTATCAGTTATTTAATTAGGTTATTGGTTATAAGCAAAATTGTGAAAGATGACTCTTACTGTGCTACAGAGAATGTCATAAAGCATTTGACTAGGGCATCTTAGCTCTGGAGGGCTACGAAGTCCTGATATGAAAATTAAGCATGATGGCTGCTTAAGCTCATAGACAGTCATTCTTAATTTTCCTTTACAAATCTGATGCAAGCTAATAGACTCTACCTTTCCTACACACACACACACACACACACACACACACACACACACACACAATTTTGAGACACGGTGTCATCCTGTAGCCCAGGATGGAATGCAGTGGCACAATCACAGCTCACTGCAGCTTCCACCTCCTGGGCTCAAGGGATCATCCTGCCTAAGCCTTACCCAAGTAGCTGGGACCACAGGCATATGTCACTATACCTGGCTTATTTTTTATTTTTAGTGGAGTCGAGGTCTCACCATGTTGTCCAGGCTGGTCTTGAACTCCTGGGCTCAAGCAATCCTCCCACCTCAGCCTCCCAAAGTGCTGAGATTACAGCCATGAGCCGCCATGCCCAGCCCCAATATATTTATAGACAAAAACTAGGATACAAATTCAGGTGATTCACTCTTAAAGTCCATCCCTGGTCGGGCACGGTGGCTCACGACTGTAATCCCAGCACTTTGGGAGGCCTAGGCGAGCGGTTCACGAGGTTAGGAGATCGCGACCATCCTGGCTAACAAGGTGAAACCCCGTCTCTACTAAAAAAATACAAAAAATTAGCCGGGCCTGGTGGCGGGTGCCTGTATTCCCAGCTGCTCAGGAGGCTGAGGCAGGAGAATGGCGTGAACCTGGGAGGCGGAGCTTGCAGTGAGCCGAGATCGCGCCATTGCACTACAGCCTGGGCGACAGAGCAAGACTCTGTCTCAAAAAAAAAAAAAAAAAGTCCATCCCTGAATTTCTAGGTTATTTCTGCTCTACAGGGAAGGGAACCCTTAAAATGTTCAAGTCATTAAGTCTAACTGAGGGTGCACTCATAGAAATTCAGAGCAGATATTACAAGCAAAGGATAATAGCCTCGTACATATACAGACTGAGCAGAGACCACAAAAACCCAGAATGCTAGATCCTCCCATATGAGAAAATCCCCCATAGAGACAAAGAATGCTAGAAATTTTATATGTATGTATGCATGTATGTATTTTTCCTCATCAAATTCTTATACACAATCCTTCAAGCATGGGCTCTTGAATTCTGGCTACAAAATTTGCTAGCTGTCTTTTTTTTGAGACAGAATCTCATTCTGTTGCCCAGGCTGGAGTGCAGTGGCGTGATCTTGGCTCACTGAAACCTCCACTTTCCAGGTTCAAGCAATTATCATGCCTCAGACTTCTGAGTAGCTGGGACTACAGGTATGTGCCACCATGCCCAGCTAATTTTTGTATTTCTAGTAGAGACAGGGTTTCGCCATGTTGGCCAGGCTGGTCTCGAACTTCTGACCTCAAGTGATATGCCCGTCTTGGCCTCTCAAAGTGCTGGGATTACAGTTGTGTAATTCGTTTTATAAACTACTCTATCTCTATGAGCTTGTTTCTTCTTCCATAAAGTAATAATACTATCACCTACCTCCTCAGGTTGTTGCAAGCATCTGATGTGTTAATAAATAAAATTTCCTGAATGTAACATGTAGAAGGTACTCAAATGATGGAAATGTTCTCTGACTTGCCTTTATAATGCCCTCATGGCTCATGGCTGATACTGACAGGAATAATACAGGCTGAGCATCCCAAATCCAAAATGCTCCAAAATCCCAAAATTTTGAGCATCTACATGACAGTCACTGGAGCATTTTGAATTTCAGATTTTCAGATTTGGGATGCTCAATCACTAAGTAAATCCCAAAATCCAAAAAACAATTCCAAATCTAAAACACTTCTGGTCCCAAACATTTCAGATAAAGGATACTCAACCTGTACCATGTGCTTTATTAAGAGTGAGGGCGGGCCAGGCACGGTGGCTCATGCCTGTAATCCCAGCACTTTGGGAGGACGAGGCAGGCGGATCACGAGGTCAGGAGATCGAGACCATCCTGGTTAATACGATGAAACCCCATCTTTACTAAAAATACAAAAAATTAGCCAGGCATGGTGGCAGGCACCTGTAGTCCCAGCTACTTGGGAGGCTGAGGCAAGAGAATCACTTGAACCCGGTAAGTGGAGGTTGCAGTGAGCCAAGATCGTGCCACTGCACTCCAGCCTGGGTGACAGAGCAAGACTCTGTCTCAATCAATCAATCAATAAATGAAATGAAATTTTATGTAGTCAAATCTACCAACTTTTTTCTCTTATGGCTTCTGGGTCATGCTTTAAAAAGTGACAGAGCAAGACTCCATCTCAAAAATAAATAAATAAATAAATAAAAACAATTAAAAAAAAGAGTGAGGGCTCTGCCCATCTCTACTAAAAATACAAAAAGCAGCCGGGTGTGGTGGTGCACACCTGTAGTCCCAGTTACTTGGGAGGCTGAGGCAGGAGAATAGCTTAAACCTGGGAGGCGGAGGTTTCAGTGAACCGAGATAACGCCACTACACTCCAGCCTGGGCAACAGAGCAAGACTCTGTCTCAATCAATCAATCAATAAATGAAATTTTATGTAGTTAAATCTACCAACTTTTTTCTCTTACGGCTTCTGGGTCGTGCTTTAAAAAGCATTCTTAAAGATTATACACAAAAATATTATCTTAGGTCTTGCAAGGGTTACTTTTAGGTGCCTGGAATAGGTGTGACTACAGGTGCGTGCCAGCAAACCCAGCTATTTTTTTACTTTCTGTTGTTGTTGTTGTTAAGAGACAGGGTCTTGCCATGTTGCCAAGGCTGGTCTGGAACTCCTGGGCTCAAAAAATCCACCCACCTGAGCCTCACAAAGTACTGGGATTACAGGTATGAGCCACTGTGTTCAGCCCATACCTAGGTTTTAATTCTTCAGAGGGTTTGGGAATGCGTATCACGGACCTAACACAATGCTGGGTACACAGGGGGCACACACTAGAAGTTAATTCCTTTTTTCTCCCCTCTACTTGGAAATGTACAGCATAACTATGTCCTGGTACTAATACACACCCTCACTCCAATCTGTCCTTTCCAAACCCCTGTATTTTCATAGTATTTCCCTTCCTACCACATCCAATCCCTTAACACTTAGCTAGTGTTAACAACCATTAAAAAGAGTGATTCATTGACCCAGCAATGAATATTTTCTTTCAGCTTACAGAATTGTTAGAATGATGCCAGCCTCTCCCCAGGTCCAGACCCACCCCTCAGATGTGGGTTCTGAATGACCCACTTGGAGCATGGCCAAGCCACTCCTATCACAGCTGCATATCACATCTACCCCCTCAGGGCAGGACTATGCCATACTTTTAAATTTAGGGATTATTTTCTATGCTATACTTTTACTTTAAGGACTTTTTGGGGGGAACCTCTAATTTGAAATGTTGGTGAGCCCTCTCCCACCAAGCAGTCAATTTTGTTTTCATACTTTTCCAAAATTTTATACATAATAAACAGAAATTCCTAAAGCAGGGACTGAGGCCACAGAATTGTAAACTATTAGCTATGCAGAATAGTCGGTATTTCAAAAATGGAGTGAAAAACCTGAGCAATTTGTATTCCAAGAGATGCCAAAATGAAACCAGCAACAAAGTGAGTTTTTCTGAGGATTAAAGTGGAGGCAAGGATCAAAACCTGGATGTATCCAACATAGAATGGAATGTTAGGATATGCTTCATAGTAACTTAGAGGATTTCAGATGCAGCTTCAGTGAAATCCTATATGAATATGGCTTATTTTGGAGGTACTTGTTTTGTGTTAGTTGTTCTCAAATGGTATAATGAGAAATCTTTCAAAGTGTCAAAAACTACTTGTTGATGAATTTTATAGCAAAAAAAAGATTAAAATATAATAATGTACCCATTCATTGTATTAACCCATTTTAGGTCACTGCTCTTATCCTTTCTCTATCAGCTGCTGAGAGAATAAAATTAAGCAACCAAATCTTATTAGGATAAATTAAACATTTAGCAGTATAACCTCAAGTTTGTGGGCTAAAAAAGATAATCCAGAATGCATTTTTACCTATTGTAAACAGAGAAATAAACTGCTTCGAGTCCTTTTTTAATGTAGACCAGTTGGACATGTATAATTGAAGTAAATATTTTATGCAACCTGTTAGATTTTGAAATAATTCTCACTAACTGCTAGCAACATTCATCATAGAAATACTGAAGCTTAGCATGGTCAATAACCCCACTCTCTCTTTTCCTAGTAACTACCCTGTTAAAATATAAAACACTAAGCAGACTGGAAAATCAACTGATTTATTTTATTCACTGAAAGAATAAGCATCAAAGACTATTTCTGTCGACTGTTTTCCCCCCACAGATGCAACCGTAAGTTATTATGAGGCATCTGTTTTTTTGTCTCACATTACATATTTTAATTCCACAACACTGAATGCCTGATATACACTAAATATATAATTATTAAACTCTTCTCTTTATATATATTTTATCCCCTTAACTGTAATTTTCTTGAAGACAGAGCCTATGTTCTACTTATTTGTGTTTTCTAACCAAGTTACCAATAAATATTTAATGGGAAAATTCCCAGAGGGAAAATGATTTAAAAAAAAGATATTACAGCCGGGCGTGGTGGCTCAAGCCTGTAATCCCAGCACTTTGGGAGGCCGAGACGGGTGGATCACGAGGTCAGGAGATCGAGACCATCCTGGCTAACATGGTGAAACCCCGTCTCTACTAAAAATACAAAAAACTAGCCGGGCGTGGTGGCGGGCGCCTGTAGTCCCAGCTACTAGGGAGGCTGAGGCGGGAGAATGGCGTGAACCCGGGAGGCGGAGCTTGCAGTGAGCCGAGATCGCGCCACTGCACTCCAGCCTGGGCGACACAGCGAGACTCTGTCTCAAAAAAAAAAAAAAAAAAAAAAAAAAGATATTACTAATTAAATATCTACTGTGTGCAATGCACTCTGGTGCTTTACAAATGTTACCTGAATTAAACCTCACAGCTCATGTTGTGAAAGAAAAAATAAGTATAGAGAAGCTTAACTTCTAGTTAATCAGAGAAGAGCAGGGATCCAATGCTGGAGCTATCCATTTCCAAAGTCGCTTAGGAGTCCCTAATTCAACATGCCTGATGATATATTTATTTGAATGTAATTAAATTCTGCTAAGATACTTAGTCTAAAGAGAAAAATAATTCTTAAGAGTCTTAGTTTCCTACCACAAACTCTACAAATTTGGGACCAAAATTATTCTTAATGGTGTCATTCCTGGATGCACTACATGAAATAAGTCAGTCTACAAATATTATGTATGTAGGTGTAAAATATTACACCTATTAATACCAGCTAGGAGCTATGTATAGAAATTAACCTTGAACAAAGCCTGATAGACTATTAAGTAATACTTTCCTGATCTCCTTATCTGCTCTAATTTATTAAAAAAGTATTCCTGGCCAGGTACGGTGGCTCATGGGTGTAATCCCAGCACTTTGGGAGGCTGAGGCGGGTAGATCATGAGGTCAACAGATCGAGACCATCTGGCCAACATGGTGAAACCCCATCTCCACTAAAAATACAAAAATTAGCTGGGCGTGGTGGCGCACCCCTGTAGCCCCAGCTACTCAGGAGGCTGAGGCAGGAGAATCTCCTGAACCAGGGAGGCAGAGGTTGTAGTGAGCCAACATTGCACCACTGCACTCCAGCCTGGCGACAGAGCAAGACTGTCTCCAAAAAAAAAAAGGCCGGGCGTGGTGGCTCAAGACTGTAATCCCAGCACTTTGGGAGGCCGAGACGGGCGGATCACGAGGTCGGGAGATCGAGACCATCCTGGCTAACATGGTGAAACCCCATCTCTACTAAAAAATACAAAAAACTAGCCGGGCGAGGTGGTGGGCGTCTGTAGTCCCAGCTACTTGGGAGACTGAGGCAGGAGAATGGCGTAAACCCGGGAGGCGGAGCTTGCAGTGAGCTGAGATCCGGCCACTGCACTCCAGCCTGGGCGACAAAGCGAGACTCCGTCTCAAAAAAAAAAAAACAAAACTCCAAACCAATCTTCGTTTATATTCTATTCTAGTCCTTATCCTTATTTTTACTGCTATAATTATAAGTCACAAAAATTGTAATTACCACGTTTTCATGTAACTTTATAAGGATTTTCTAAGTGTTTGCTCATTTTTATATAATTTAACAAGAAAAGACAATAGCACATAAGGAAACATAGAATAATGACTCTGGAATCATGCATATATTAGAATCCTGGCTCTACTACTTTTCATCCAGCTATGAGACATCTCTGAGCTTCTATTTCCTCATTTATAAAATGTGTAATAAGAAAAAACAGTAAGTATTACTAAGTAATACTTATTAATAAGCTGGTAGCTTGAAGAGTAAATTATATATTATAACACATACAAAGTGTATATCCCTATACAAAGGAAGCTATCATTAGTTACTAACATCATTACTGGCCTATTGATGATTATTAACAATTTCCCTGTTGTTATATATTTACTGTATTTTCCAAAATTTTCCACCACTGTTAATAGTATAAAGCTCATCTATAATGTGGCTTTTTACTTTAAACAAATTATCTTTAGGTGAAATGTTTCCATCAAATAGATTGAACAAGTCTAGCTAACACTAACATTTTTATAATACTATCCTATTGTTTTCCCAAAAAAGTAACAATTTACATTAATATTATTTTATTAATGTTTGTCTATACCTGTTTTTTTTTTTTTCCAATTTTATTTTGAGACAGGGTCTTGCTCTATCACCCAGGCTGGAGTGCAGTGGCGCAATTTTGACTCACTGCAATCTCCACCTCCTGAGTTCAAGTGATTCTCATGCCTCATACTCCCTAGTAGTTTGGGAGTGTAAAGGCATGCATCACCACACCCAGATAATATTTTTTTTTTTGTATTTTTAGTAGAGACAGGGTTTCGCCATGTTGGCCAGGTTGATCTTGAACTCCTGGCCTCAAGTGATCCACTCACCTCGGCCTCCCAAAGTGCTGGGAGTGATCTGCCCGCCTCAGCCTCCCAAAGTGCTGGGATTACAGGTGTGAGCCACCATGCCTGGCTGACTTATTGAGTTCATTCTTTTCTTACACATATTCCAAAGAAACACTTTACAATTACTGTCCTGGAAGATATTTTTATCAAGCTAATCTAACTATAATCTTACTGGTCTCCCCAAAGTTATCAGTTATACTAGACAACCCTGAGTGACATATTTCGCAAATATTTAGGTAATGACTCCATTTAATTCAGGTGATTCTGAGATCTAGTCTCAAAATTATAATGAACTGCTATTATGTTTCATGATTTTAGAAAGGAAGATTTGGATATATACTTACCACATTAGGATTAAATGGTGGTGGAATCTTCTTTTGTACAAGGTCAGCCCAGCTGAGTGATTCAAAAAAAGGATGATTCTGAATTTCAAGCTGGAATATTAAAAAAATGTTTGACTAATGCTGAAGAATATATTAAGTACTAACTGCATAATTTTATGAAGCCACACTATTACTATTTTGCCCCTCAATGACTCTTTTTAGGAACATGTGTATGTTATTTGTGTGGCAAAATGATGTTATTCATGTAAGCAATAGAAAGACTGAAAAAAGTTACTTAGAATGATCTACTTAAACTTAAGTTGTCTTCTCTTCACAGTCAGTTTCCTCACTGGTAAAATGGGGATAACATTTCTGCCCTAAATACTTCAGGGGAAGTAGGTTTTAAGGATCAGTGTAAAGTATGGATGTAAAGTGCTATGAAAAGAATAAAGCACTACAGAGGTACAAAGAATTAGTGTTATTACTGGAGTAGATGGGGTAAAGAAGTTGGGCAGAGAGCTTTATACAGTAGAGTAGAAATAAAATCTGTCATGAGTTCTACTAATAAAAAAATATCCCACTCAGGGTTGGTATTACCAAACAACAGCACAGTATTGACTCTAGCTTTTTTTCCTTCAAGGTGCCACGGGAGTGTATAAAGCAGGATCCAATGTAATTTGGTGGGCTAAAAAAGACTTCTTGGAGAAAATGGTATCTCATGAGAGGTCTGAAAAATGAGTAAGAATTCAGCCAGACAAAAGAATGGGGAGAGCATGTTCCAGAAAGGCTCTGAGGTGGCAAAAAGGTTAGTATGGTCAAGAAAATGAGAGTCCAATATGGCTGCAGTGTAGGGAAGGATGGGACTGTCACATAAGGTGAAGCTCAAGAGCTAAACCAGCTGTATCATATCAGGTCTATGTTAAACATTTTGGATTTTGCTCTAAGGTCGCAAGAAGCCATCAAGGGGATTTAGTCATGAGAATGTCATAACTGTTTTTTTTTGTTTGTTTTTTAAAGCATCAGGTTGGTGAGAAATGTTTTTTAAACCACCACCCTGGGCCAGGTGCAGTGGCTCACACCTATAATCCCAGTACTGCGGAAGGCCGAAGTGGGAGGATCACTTGAACCCAGGAGTTCAAACCCAACCTGGGCAATACAATGAGACTCCCCCATCTCTACAAAATAGTGTGGTGGCACGCACCTGTAATCCAGCTATTTGGGGGCTGAGGTGGGAGGATCATTTGAACCTGGGAAGTTGAGGCTGCAGTGAGCCGCGATAACACCACTACACTCTAGCGTCGGCGACAAAGCAAAACCCTGCCTCAAAAAAAAAAAAAAAAAAAAAAATCCCTCAAAACACCACCCTGGCTACAGGGAGAATTAGATTGAAGAGTCAGGACCAGATAAAGGAAAAGCAGCTACCACTGTAACCAGACTAAAGAAGACAAATAGTAGGAAAAGAGTAGCAGCAGTGGGGCTAGAAAGAAATGTCTGGATATGGGAAAGATTCAGGCAGCAAACGGAACAGGACCTGGCTGTTTGCTGAATATGGAAGTAAGGAAGAGAGAAGACTCAAGAATGCCTCTCAGATTTCTGGCCTGAACAGCCACATGGACAGTGATGTCCTTTAATACGAAAGGGAGCACAGGGGGACAATAGCGGCATTTGAGGTACTCTCAAGAACTCCAAGTGGTGGTGGTGAGCAGGCAGATACTATGTAAGTCTAGAGTTTAGAAGAGAGGGCTGAAGAGTAAAGAAAAGACATAAATGTGTGAGATGAAAATACATAGATAACTAAAGCCATGGGATCAATTGAGATTGCCCAGGAAGACAGCACAGAAGAAAAGAGGGTTTAGGACAACAGGGGACCGCAACACTTGAAGGTTGAAAAGGAGCTTACACAGGAGGTAATGGAGAATGGTCCAGAAATACAGAAAGAAAAGCCTGAGATGAGACGTATGTGTGCTCTTGCAGAAGCCTAGGGAACAGGAGAGTGTTGCCAAGTTTAAAAGCTGCTGAGGGCGGCGTAAGTTGAGGAAAAGTATCCAGCAATTCTCCTGGCTATTTTGTGGTAGACTGAGAAATGAAAGAGCTTGGGAAAGGGAGACTGAACAAAGGAAACTTTCAACAAGTTTGGCTAAGAAGGGAAGAAGATAGAGTAGTACCTCTCAGGAGATTTGTAAGACTGAGGGGTTTTTTTGGCTTAAGAAGCAACAGATTTGATAACATTTAATTACTGACTGGAAGGAACCAGAAAAAAGGGAGCAATTATTTGTGCAAAACAAACAAACAAGCAAGAACAGGGTTCCTTACAAATGGACAGGATCTAGTGCACAGGTGCAAACAGACCTTTTCCACTACAACAGGAGGAAGGAAATGACAGGATCCTGCAGGTTTATATAGGCCTGTGGATTTGATAACAGGAAGCTAAGTTAGCTCCACTCTGATGATTCTATTTTCCTTACAAAACAGAAGGCAAGATCATCTGTTAAAAGTGAAGAAGAAGAAAGGGAATCTGGGAAGTCTGGAGAGAAGGTGTGAAATAGTTAATACAGAGAGGAGGAGAGTAAGCTACACAGAGAAACAAAGAGTATTACCAGACAGTGGGGAAGCACAGACGAGGTTCACAGTGCTTCCAATATGCCCAGTTTGTTACTTTCTTTAGCACTGTTCAGCAGCCCACGAGATGATAGTTGGATTCATCTAGAGCTGCAATCTCCGTCAATGAATTCAATAAATGGACCAAGGGACAAGGAGGTGTGAAACATTAGCAAGACTGTCTGGAACAACGGAAAGGAAGTTGTTGGCAGAGCTACCAGCTGAACTGGGGAGCGGGGGGTAGAGCAGTAGCAGCAAAGTCTTTTATTCACAGCTCAGGTTCAAGACCGATAAGCAGCCTCCAAGAATATCTGAGAAAGCAATTTAGAAGTTCATATTCCTTAATATTTTGTGCATTTACTGACACACTAACATAATGCCAGTAACTACACTACAAATTTAATTACTCTGATTTGAAACAAACATGCAGATTCCCTAATTATATCAAGGAGGTCTCACCAAATTCAAAAAAAAAAAAAAAAAAAGTGATTCAGCGTTCAAGGCAAAAGACATTACCTCATGCAGACAAGAGGCACTTAACAAATTCCTGCCAAAGGAAATGATTTAGATGTTTAGATAGTCCCAAACCCTCAACAAAAAGCTTACTAGTTGGTTAGTCTCTGTGTTATTAGTTCATGAAAATGTCAGTATTATTTAGCAATAAAAACAGCAAAAGTAAGTTTAGGTAGTGAAAATATGCCACACAACACTTTTTAAAAAGAAGGGGAGGGGAATTTGTAATAAATGAAAATCAAGTAAATAACAGGGTGCGAAAGTGTATGTGGTGGACAGGGCGAAAGTGCATGCAAGAGAAAATGCTTTAAATACTATATAGTTTTATATAAATACAGGTGAAAACTATGGGGACGAGTATGCTTTTTTCCCATGTTGCTATTCTCCTCGTGTTGTATTCATTCAATTAAACACCATATAAAATAAAGCTTTATTTCCAAATTTTAAATAAGCTTAAATAAAGCTGGAGCTGGGAAAGCTGTTACATACAAAGTCTTCCTTGGCACCAAGTCGATTTTGCCTGTCTTTTTCTAGGAGTTCTTCCAGAATGGACCAGGCTGTAAGGCTCACTCCTGGCCTCAAACTTAGGGGTTTGTGAAGGATATTGTCATACATTTCAGCAACATCTCGGCAATAAAAAGGAGGCTGGGGAAAAAAAAAAGCAAAATAAAACTTAGTGGTAAACAAATTATGCGAAAATGGGGTTAAAATGGCTTTGATCTTGAGGGAGCAGTCAGTTGAAAAAATGTACGGACCTCTTAGGTCGTGTAGCTACCTGCAGCGTGGCTTCTTGAAGCAAAGAGATTCTAAAATCCAGCACATCACAGAGCTTAATAAGTGTTTACTGAATGAATTAGGGCCAGTTTGTTCAATACCACCTTGTAGACAGCTGTTAAATTATATACAACTTGTAGTAGTATCTGTTTTAGAGAAAATGACCAACCTTATCGTACGTATAATGACAGAATCATTGGAAATGGAAGTTCAAGACAGATCAAACATTAATTTCAGACTTGGGAATAAACTCACTAAAACAAAGGAATTTCTAGTAGAGATGGAGGCCTGTAGATAATGTTCCTTAGGTACTTACGACAGAGATAATATTATGACTATACTTTGCAGAATTAAAAATGCCACCGTGACAGCCAAAAGACTTGGGGTATGGCTTCAACACAAGCATTAGCTAATCATCTAATTATAAAGATTTAAAGTAAAAATAAAGGCCAGGCATGGTGGCTCACACCTGTAATCCCAGCACTTTGGGAGGCTGAGGTGGGCAGATCACTTGAGGCCAGGAGTTCAAGACCAGCCTGGGCAACATGGTGAAACCCTGTCTCTACCGAAAATATAAAAAACCAGCCAGGCATGGTGGTGTACGCCCGTAGTCCCATCTACTCAGGAGACTGAGGCACGAGAATCGGTTGAACCTGGGAGGCGGAGGATGCAGTGAGCTGAGATTGTGCCACTGCACTCCAGCCTGGGTCACAGAGCGAGACCCCATCTCAAATAAAATAAATAAATAAATAAACAAACAACTTTTGAGGAAAAAAAAAGAGCTGTACAGGTTTCTGTACTCTGGGAATAAGAGGAAGGAAGATTATCATGCTACTCAGGTTCTATCTGCAAGGTAACCTGAGTAGCATGATATGTAACCTACAAAACTACTTCCTTTTGAATTAATGTATCCAGAGCACCAGAAACATTTTTCCAAAGGGGGAATTACCATGTAAAATGTTACTGTTTATTTTTTTTTTCCCAAAAAAACTCCCAATTTATTCACCAGAGGACTGGCCTCTAATATTTTACCCTTGTGGGTTTGTTTTTAACCTCTTAAATATTAGTTACTAGTATTTTTATAAAATAAGATGAATATGACCTAAAACATTAAAATGACATTTTTTTCTTTTTAGTCTCCTTTTGTGAAAATTAGAAAGGTAATATATGCTTGTTGTAACAAATCTAGACAATACAGAAGTTTACAAAATAAAAAGTGAGGCCAGGCACAGTGGCTCACACTGGAAATCCCAGCACTTTGGGAGGCTGAGGTGGGCAGATCACCAGAGCTCAGGAGTTTGAGACCAGCCTGGGCAACATGGCAACACCCTGTCTCTACTAAAAATGCAAATAAATAAATAAATAAATTAGCTAGGCGGGGTGGTGCACACCTGTAGTCCTAGCTACTCAGCAGGCTGAGGTGGGAGAAGCATCAGAGCCTGGGAAGTCAAGGTTGCAGTGAGTCATGATCGTTCCGCTGCATTCCAACCTGAGCAACACAGTGAGACTCTGTCTCAAAAAAAAGTAAAAATAATAAAGTATACACAGTTTTTAAAGTTAAGGTAGTTTTATAGGCTTGTCATTTTTCCTTTGTGTAAGAAAGAAAAAGCTTATCTTTTAAAATATAACTTTTTTTTGTTTTGTTTTTTGGTCTCTTTTGAGATGGAGTCTCGCTTTGTTGCCCACGCTGGAATGCAGTGGCATGATCACCACTCACTGCAACCTCCACCTCCCGGGTTCAAGTGATTCCCCTGACTCAGCCTCCCAAGTATCTGGGATTACAGGGGCACACCACTGTGCCAGCTTAATTTTTGTATTTTTAGTAGAGATGAGGTTTTGCCATGTTGGCCAGGGTGGTCTTGAACTCCTGACCTAAGGTGATCCACCTGCCTTGGCCTCCCAAAGTGCTGGGATTTCAGGCATGAGCCACTGCGGCTGGCCAAAATAAAACTTCATTTTAAAGCAATCAGTAAAAGTTTGATTAATAAAATGTGTTTCAAATGTCCTCTTTTGAATCAACTGCATTTTATGTGCAATGATATGTTTTCAAAGTCCTCTAAATAAATTAGAAGGATTCTGAAATATGAAGATGGCAAATAAACAGTGCTTAAAGGGAAATCAGGTATAAAGTGGTTTTCCAATGTTCTAAGTCAGCAGCATAACCAGACAACTAGATCTTTTGACATGCAGGTCACAGTCAAGGGCAAAGAAGAGATGATGTTGGCTTTCACAGGAATCTATCATTCGAAACTAGCAAGATAAAACAAATGCTCTGAAATGTACTTCATGTTCTGAATTTCACTGTAAGCTCCACAGTTTTCAATGAAAAGCAAATAGACACTCAGCTCAGGTCTTGGCTGACAGCAGCATTTAACATTAGTGCTACACGTAGCAGCAGCTTCAAGGATTTGCACATCATTCCCAGCACAAGGCTGCTGGACACTTAGGGGACCACAAAGGGAGTCTAGAAACTGTTCTAAACATGGCATAAAGCCTACAGAAAAACATACATGTACTCTTATAAAGCTATTTGAGCTAACTAAAATGCCTACACTGTTTGCTTTGGGTTGGAATAATATTAACTCAATGTAGTGAAAAAACTTTATTCTTGTTAATCAGAAGTTCTGGCCAGCCTACGTGTCTTTAACTAAATAAGAACTGGGCAAACTGACTGCATAAACATCACTTTTTTTCAAGAAAAATTTTAAGACATGGTGTTTTCAGGGATGGGAATAGAGTGATCTTCAATGATGGGAAAAGCTGAGCACCTGTGTATTAATTAAATCTATTAAACAAAATAAAAGGCAAAAACCAAAAGACCTTATCTTCTGAAATACAGTAATTTATTGATAAATGCAAAAATCATTTTCTGTTCATTATCTTAAAATTAGAGTGATATTTGAGTAAACTGAATGGAAGCAGATAATTTTAATATTACAACCAGGTGTCTATTTCTAAAAATGCCAGGGGGGTGAGAACATCTGAAATAGTTATTAGCATAACAGAGAAACAATTATATTAATTTTAAAAAACTGGTAACAAAATAAAAAGGGTTTTTTTGTCCTTTTTTTTTTCTTTTTTGAGACAGAATCTCCCTCTGTCACCTAGGCTGGAGTGTACTGGTACAATCTTAGCTCACTGCAAACTCTACCTCCTGGATTCAAGCGATTCTTGGGCCTCCGCCTCCCAAGCAGCTGAGACTACAGGATGCACCACCATAGCCAGATAATTTTTTGTATTTTTAGTAGAGATGGGATTTCGCCATATTCCCCAGGCTGGTCTCAAACTCCTGGCCTCAAGTGATCTGCCCGCCTCAGCCTCCCACAGTGCTCAGATTACAGGGTGAGGCACCATGCCCAGCCTCTTTTTGTACTTTTTCCTAATGTGGTTTTGAGTTCATTAAACCGGCTATTACTGCTCTGTTAGTGTTATCTAAGTGTCCATGAGATTCTAAAGGCGGGAGAGAGAGACAGACAGACAATCAAATCAATGAGAATACATTGGAATAAAGAGATATAGAAATACATACCAATCCATACAGCATTTCATACAGAACAGCCCCAAGGCACCACCAATCCACAGTATTGTCATAGGGCTGTTTTCTAATTACTTCAGGTGCAAGATACTATAGAAAAGAATAAAATATTAGAGCAACTTGGTAAACAAATCAAGACAAAATTTATAAATAATTGAGAAATTTAACAAATTTTAGCTGTTGCTATCATACTAAAACCAAATTATCTGTATTTCCAGTGGGTTGGGTATTCTCAGTCTACACCAGTGGTTCTTAGGTAACGTCACATAGGACACTTCAAAATACATGTATTCTGCATTTCTCCTCGGAAACTGTGAAACAGTTAAAATAAATAAAAGAGTATAGTGAAGGTAGAATCTATAATTCTCAATAGGTGAAGTAGGTATTTGTGGGAAAAGTCTTTCAAAGGTTATTTTAGAAGTTCATTTGGTCATTACTCATGTTTTCCTCTTAAATACTTTTTTTTTTTTTTTTTTTGAGACAGGATCTTACTCTGTCGCCCAAGCTGGAATGCAGTGGCACAATCACAGCTCACTGCAGCCTCGACCTCCTGGGCTCAGGTGATACTCCCACCTTAGCCTCCCGAGGAGCTGGGACTACAGGCATGCACCACCACAACTGGTTAGTTTTTTGTATTTTTCATAGAGATGGGGGTTTAGCCATGTTGCCCAGGCTGGTCTGGAACTTCTGGGCTCAAACAATCTGCCCACTTTGGTCTCCCAAAGTGCTGGGATTACAGGCATGAGCCACAGCACCTGGCAAGAATTGTTAATGTAGCAATTATAATCCTTTTTTTTTTCTTTTTCAGTAAAAAAACAATGAACTGTATTATCATTTGAGAATTATAACAGCAATTCTCTAACATATTATTTAGAAAACTTGTGTAAGTTGTAGATATCTATTTACATTTTAATTTGCAGGAAATTTAGACTCATCACAACTTAACACATCTAAGACAGTGAACTTGAATTTTACATTCCAAAATATATTACCTCTTCCCATATGAAATACATGTAAGAAAGTAATTTCCTCTTAAGCTTTTTTATGTGATCTAAAGAAATGGCAAAATATTTTAACTATGAAATTAATATACAATAACAAAAAATGTTTCTTCATATATAAACCAAAACAGAATGGTTATAAATATATACAAGCACCAGGGTTAGACAGAAAAAAGAAGGAAAAACTCATTTCAAGGTAAATACTTGTTACTTAGAGATACTTTTAGTTAAGTTTCTGAACTCAATTAGAAGCCATTTTCTCACACATTTTCAACATTGTATTTGCAAGTACTCCACGAAA
This sequence comes from Theropithecus gelada, assembly GCF_003255815.1. Lineage (NCBI taxonomy): Eukaryota > Metazoa > Chordata > Mammalia > Primates > Cercopithecidae > Theropithecus > Theropithecus gelada. The sequence goes on along the minus strand of NC_037676.1, from coordinate 69,129,526 downwards.
AAGATGAAATATTACATGGTACCTACAATCATTATAAATACCTTGGAATTTGGACAGTTTAAAATAAATCAAACTTGTTTCTGTGTGTGAAGTATGAATAATAAAGGTTTTACATGATTTGTAAGGATTATTATTATTGCCACAAATAGATACTTTTTTTGCTAGCTAACATGATTAGAAAATGGGATGGTCTGGTAAATAAATTCTGATTTGTGATTTTTTTTTTCCATATCCACTGCTTTATTTTCTTCTGGTAAGTAAACACTTAATTTTATTACAAAAGATTTCAAGCATACAAAAAAATGAGAAAAAACAATAAACTGCAACTGAGATATAGTCAAGTGTTAATATTTTGCCATATTTGCTTTAGCTCATTTTGTAAAAGAAAAACAGCTTTATTAAAATAGTCGCATACCACACAATTCACCCATTTAAAGTGTGTGATTCAATGTTGTTAACATATTCACAAAAAGAACACTTTCATCACTAATTTGTGATTTTTAAAGGATTAGAAATATAATTTTTTACAATATTTATTTTAGAACAAAAACAAAAAAGGAAATATAATTAAATGTGTAAAGAAGTTTAAGGTAAACTTCTGACATTAAAAACAAATAAACATAATTTATATTTGTTGGATTATTCAAAAGGGTCTTGTGGTATCTAACAATCACAGTTAAAAATACCCAACTATCAAGGCATGATTATCAGATATTTCCAGCTGGCTGGAAGCTGAAATGACAGTTTTTATTCTACTTTTCTTATTTTAAATTTATATATGCAATCTGTAATTCATATTTGCATTTTATACATGATTATATGAATGACAATGAGATATATTTCTTACCTCTGGTGTCCCACAAAATGTGGTAGTGGTGTCAGAAATAGCAATTCCTTCTTTACAAAGCCCAAAATCTGTTAAGACAACATGTCCCTGACAAATACAGGGGCGGTAAGATAAAACAGTGCATAAATAGGAACTGACAATTTTTCAGCAAGTTTTTCTTTTTTTTTGAAACAGAGTCTTACTCTGTCGCCCAGGCTGGAGTGCAGCGGTGTGATCTTGGCTCACTGCAACCTCTGCCACCTGAGTTCAAGCAATTCTCATGCCTCAGTCTCCCGAGACGCTGGGACCACAGGTGCATGCCACCTGGCTAATTTCGCCACGTTGCCCAGGCTGATTTTGAACTCCTGACCTCAAGTGATCCGCCCACCTCGGCTTCTCAAAGTTCTGAGATTACAGGTGTGAGCCACCACACCCAGCCAATAAATTAACAGTTTTAAAAATCCTTTTATTTTCACATAATTATAGATCCACATGAAATTGCAAAATAGTATACAGAGGAAATTGTCATCGGTACAATACTATTAACCAGACTGTCAACCTTATTCAGTTTTCACTTTTTACATGCATGCTTTGTGTGTGTGCTTAGCTCTACGCAACACAGATGTATAGATTCACGTAACCACCACCACAATCAAGACACAATTGTTCCATTGCAAAGGAACTTCCCTAATGCTACTCGTTTATCTTTGCACTCTCTATCCCCTTGGACCCTGTCAACCACTAATTTGTTCTCCATCTCTACAGTTTTGTCATTTTGAGAATGTTATATAAATAAAATAACACAGTACAGAATCTCTGAGACTTTTTTTTGCACTAAGCATAAAAGCAACAACAAAAATTGAGAACTAGTAGATTTTTAAAAGAGAATACTTACTACTGAATCCAAAAGAATATTTTCTGGTTTCAAGTCTCTACCAAATTAAAAGGAAGGAAAAGCAAAACTGAATACAAACCGAAATAAAATACTGTTATATATAATTTTTACAAGTATATTTAAAAATTGTACCTGTATACTATTTTGATGGAGTGTAAGTAACCCAATGCACTAGCAATTTCAGCAGCATAAAACCTAGCTCTGTGCTCAGGAAAGGACCGTTCTCTTTGTAAGTGGAAAAAAAGCTGTAAAATTGGTTGAGGGGTGGGAGAGAGAGAATGTTAGGATCATTCACACATAGCATTAGACAAATATATTTGGTAAATACAAGGTAGAAATTGTTCTTTGTTACTTTGAACGTGAGCTAAAAATATAACAAGGCACAGAACTGTGACTCCCCTTCATCCATGTCCCCACCTAACAATCATTCTCTCTCTTTAACCATGTGTCTTTGTTTACCCTTGCTAATGTCACTCATCTCCCATTTACTACTCAACGCAATAATGTCCTCACCCTACCAGGCAACTGCTCTGGAAAAGATTATCAATAAAGATCAATGATCTTGATATTGCCATGTAATTATCTTACAGGGCCTTTCTGGACTGTTTTCCATTTGAAAATACAAACACTATTCAGAGATTAAAAACTAGTGCCCAGCAGAACAAATATAACCATATGAATATATATCTCCATAGATATAATTTACTTGAGCCAAATACTGTTTTTCAGAAACTCTGAATTAGTTGGTAACATTAAAAACTGGGAATTTAGGGGTAAAAATTCACGGTTTTAGTTTCTTTTTTAAAAAAAGGTAAGCTCTGGACCATTAGGCCTACTCTTCACAGCAGCAGCAACTGGCTGCAGCTAAACTGCAGTCGGACTCTCTAGTTCATTTCTTATACTTCCTAATTTTTAATTTATTTCTTATAACCTGGCCTTTAACTAAGGTTACTGCCTGGGGGAAGTTTCCACTGGGTCCCTTGGCTACTAAGACAAAAATCTCTCCTTAAGTCTTGGTGAATTCCATCTCTGCTCCTTCCTGGCCTCGGAAAATGCAGGGACGACAGCGTTTCTGCCCTCGGTCCACTGTTATTTTTTCTCCAAATACCCTTCCCAGGTAACTTGATCCATTCTGTTGATTTTAACCACCACCTCAATGTTGATGTCTCCTATGTGGACTTTACCCAATGACTTTGATGCAGAAAATCAATGAGGAAGCTGAGGCTCAGAGAGGCTTGCTTATCTGCCAAGTATCATACCACCTACTTGTTTTTATTCTACTTTGCTCTGAAAAAGATACGAGGTAGTATACAAAGCTAAGTATTCATATGTCAAGGTTAAAATTTCTAAGTATGAACACTGGGAGAAAATAAGAGTATTAATGTATGGAAACCACACTCCTCCTGCCTCTAACTTTTCTCTTCATCTTTAACCCTTGTTTACCTATTACCCACTCAATTTCTCCTCCACCCACCCTGGCATTCTATTGTATTTTATTCTCCTTTTTTCATTATCTTGCATCTTTCAGATGACAAGGCTACCTCTTTCAATCTTTGCCAGTGAGCGGTCACTGTACAAAAAGGTCTCAGAAGCAGAGCCCTAAAAGAGCACGAAGAAACCACACATAAAGCAGGGAGCTTGCAGTGGGATCTCACCTGCACTAGATGCTTCTCATGAACATTTCAAAGACACAAGGTGGCACTGAAGAATGGGCTCTGTTTGGGGAGGGGGAAGGGGGGAGGGGGAAGGATTGCATTGGGAGATATACCTGATGTAAATGACGAGTTGATGGGTGCTGACGAGTTGATGGGTGCAGCACACCAACATGGCACAAGTATACATATGTAACAAACCTGCACGTTATGCACATGTACCCGAGAACTTAAAGTATAATTAAAAAAACAAACAAACAAACAAAAAACCACAGAAGAAAAAAAAAAAAAAAGAATGGGCTCTGCAGTTGAGATATCTAGGTTAAATCCAGGGCCTGACACTTACTAGAACACTGTAACATTGAGACTGTTATTTAACCTTTCTTATTTATAAATAAGAAAATTTTGGCCAGGTATGGTCTCTCACGCCTGTAATCCCTGCACTTTGGGAGGCCAAGGCGGGCGGATCATGAGGTCAGGAGTTCGACACCATCCTGGCCAACATGGCGAAACCCTGTCTCTACTAAAAATACAAAAATTAGCTCGGCGTCATGGCACATGCCTGTAATCCCAGCTACTCAGGAGGCTGAGGCAGGAGAATCGCTTGAACCAGGATGTCGGAGCTTGCAGTGAGCTGAGATTGCACCACTGCACTCCAGCCTGGTGACAGAGAGACTCCATCTCAATAAATAAATAAATAAGAAAGAAAATTTCATTAAATGGGCATAATAGTGTTTTCTGAAGGAGTTGTGATTTGCTGACATAATGCATGTAAAATAATTGCAAAGTGCCAAGCCTCAATAAATTCTCTTTACCTGTCAGCACTTGGGCACACACAAAATTAAATGAAAACCTTCAAGATGAAAACAATACGGGGTCACCTGCATCAGCGAATCAGGATGCTTGAGAGATGCATAATCTTGCCTCCACACTGAAGAGTCTTAAGGGATTTTTTTTTTTTTTTGACAGAGTGTCTTGTTCTGTCACCCAGGCTGGAGTGCAGTCGTGTGATCATGACTCACTGCAGCTGTGACATCCTGGGCTCAAACAATCCTCCCACCTCAGCCTCCTGAGGACTACAGAGGCATGCCACCATGCTCGGCTAATGTTTGTTATTTTTTTGTAGAGACAGGGTTTCGCCATGTTGCCCAGGCTGGTCTTGAACTCCTGGGCTCCAGCGATCCACCCATCTTGGCCTCCTAGAGTGCTGAGATTATAGGTGTTGAGCCACCACACCTGGCCTTAAGGGACTTTTGTCATAGATGTATAAAGGTGAATAATCATTCTTTATACAATCTTCCCCTAAAATGATCTAGGTGTGTCTGACCATCTTTTGGTTTTGCAGAATATTAACTCATTTTCCTTATAGTTCCCTTTATTCTACAGTTAAATGTACTACAGTAATCTTGAAACAGTGATTTTCTGCTCTGAGATTGGGGGATGAAAGATCCCTTTGTAAAGATATGACAATACCTATTAGTTACAATGATTTTTAAGACATTCACAGGTCAAAGACCAAACAAATTAGAAAGGTGTGAGGGTTGAGAAGTCAGCTGCCTAGATCCTGGAATCAGGCTGCCTGAGTTCAATCCCTGCCTCTGATAGTTACCACATTACTTCTACAAGCTACCTAGTTTCTCTGTGCCTCAGTCAGTCTTATTATAGTTGTTGTGAAGGTAAAATTATATGTACAAAGAGCCAGAGTGATGGATACTAAGTAATACTCAATGGAAGTTATTATTGTAATTATTATAATAGCAGCATTTCCCAAAGTGTATTTCAATATCCATCTGAATCAGAGTTTTGCATAATACTTAAGAGATTGGTTGAAACAAAAAAGGGGACTGCATGGTTTTTTTGTTTGTTTTTGAGGCGGAGCCTCGCTCTGTCGCCCAGGCTGGAGGGCACTGGTGCGATCTCGGCTCACTGCAAGTTCCACCTCCCGGGGTTCACGCCTTTCTCCTGCCTCAGCCTCCCGAGTAGCTGGGACTACAGGCGCCCGCCACCACGCCCTGCTAACTTTTTGTATTTTTAGTAGAGACAGGTTTTCACCATGTTAGCCAGGATGGTCTCAATCTCCTGACCTCATTATCCACCCGCCTCAGCCTCCCAAAGTGCTGGGATTACAGGCGTGAGCCACCGCACCCGGCTGACTGCATGGTTTTAAAAAATTCTCTTGGATTTGAGGAGGTTGAGGCTGCAGTGAGCTGTGATCACACCACCGCACTCCAGCCTGGTGACAGAGCGAGACTGTCTCAAAAAAAAAAAAAAAAAAAAAAAAAAAGATATCCTGACTTTGTATAAGACAGAATTTCTCAAAGTCTTTAACACGCTGAGGCATACTGTGAAACACCAAGAAATGATATAACATGAAACATTTCCAAAACAGACTTTATCATAAAGCTTGTTTTGTTTGTGTGTGTGTGTGTTTTTAAAGATACGGGGTCTCATTCTGTTACCCAGGCTGCAGTGCAATCATAGCTTACTGTAGCCTCAAACTCCTGGGCTCAAGTGATCCTCCTGCCTCAGTCTCCTGAGCAGCTGAGACTAAAGGTGCAAACCACTGAGCCAAGCTACCACCACAGAGCCCCTTATTAGAGGACTATAGCATCTGATTGATAATTTGCATATCTTGGAAAATGAGAACCTGGAGTAATATTTGTATGCAACTGTTGAGATAATTGCCTAAATTACAAATCACGTTTTATTCTAATATTTCAATATGTTATTCTTGCTGTATAGTTTAGTGACAAACCTGTCCATGAAGCCAGCAGCTTCATATCAAGGTTCTTTTATGAACCTTTTCAACTATACCATATGCTTAAAAGCTCTGTGTTACTATTCTCCACATCCTGCATTGTATTCAGCCAGTACCTTGAATATTATTGCTATAAAAAGCTACTGATTTTATACTGTCCTTCTAACACTTACAAGAAAAACTTTGACTTTATGCTATTTTTCTAAACTATTAATATTAGAAAACTCATTATAAAACTCACCTCCCCTCCATTAACAAAATCCAGAACAAAATAAAGCTTTTCAGTTGTTTGGAAGGAATAATGCAATCCAACCAAAAATGGATGTTTCACATTTTTCAAGAGCACATTACGTTCAGCCATAATATGTTTTTGCTGGAAAAAAGGCAAAAGATCAATTGTATTATACACTAGAAAACAACTCTCTTAATTGAGAAAATGGGCTTGGGAGAAGCAACAGCTATTTTATTTTACCTCTTTTCTGTTGAGAACTATTTTTTTCTGTAACACTTTGACAGCATAAAATTTTCCATCCAGTTTCCGTTTTGCAAGAAGAACCTGTTATAGTTAAACATTAGTGTACACTATTAGAAATTTCAAATTTTGATAGAAATAATTCACTTGTCAATACATCAATACTTCTTAAATTTTGTAAAAAGAAGAAGTCCATAAGGGACCTAGATCATGTTTTTGTTTTAAAAATCAAGTAGTCAGGCACCATTTCTTAGTCACTTAATGTGTTGATATTTGAGATTTTTAAACTAAATTTAAGTGCCCAAATCTACACTGCTTGAGAACTTTGTGTGTGTGTGCACGCATGTGCTCCAGCCCTGAATCCTGAAGTCTCCTGTACTTTGAGGAGAGAATACTGACCGTAGAAAATACTATTATAAACTTCATGGCTATATTAACAAGGATAAGGAAATGTTTTTTAGGTAATCAAAATGTACTCTTTCATACTGAGATTTTTCTTAACAGGTTTTAAATTCAGAAGAGTTCAGAGGAAAAAGTGCCATGGATTTCTATAGTGGGCTGGGTCGCAGCCACTATAAAGAATCTGAAGGCTTTAAAGAATCTGAAGAAATCTAGAGTATCTTGAAGTGGTACAATTTTGACTCACTGCAGCCTCGACCTTCCCAAGGCTCAGGTGATCATCCCGTCTCAGCCTCCCAAATAGTTGGGACTACAGGCGTGTGCCACCATACCTGGCTAATTTTTCAATTTTTTGTAGAGATGGGGTTTTGTCATGTTATCCAGGCTGGTCTCAAACTCCTGGGCTCAAGCGATCCACCTGCCTCAGCCTTACAAAGTGCTGGGATAACAGACGTGAGCCACCGCACCTGGCCTTCTTTTGTTTTATTGCACTTTGTTGGTTTCTAATCATTTTGCAAGATTTTAATTTTTTTATTAAACATAGCATACATATAGAAAAACTCATCACTACAGCTCAATAAATTGTTACAAAGTGAATACAGCTATGTAACCAGTATGCAGTTCAAAGAAAAAAAAACCCCTGCCAGTAGCCTAAAGCCTCTCTTTTGCTAAATCCCAGTCACGACTCACCCTTCTCCTTCTCAAAGGTAACTAACTACTACCATGTCAACTTGAAATAACACAGATAACTTTTGCCCTTTTTTGAATTTCATGTAATTAGAATCATATGGAAAGTTGTCTGTCTTAATTCTTTTACTCTAAATTATATGAAATACTCATTAACATCGTGGCATATAGCATAGTTCTCATATTTTCTGTGTTATGCAGAATATTCCATTAAATGACACACTACAATGTATCTACTCTCTTGCTGATAGATTATTTATGAATAATGATGCTATAAGCATTCCTGTATATACCTTTCCTAGTGGATATTCATTTCGGTTGGATATGTAACTAGGGAGTAGAACCAATGTGTCTTAGGTAACGCATATACTCAGCTTCAAGAATTAACACCAATTTTCTTTTTCTTTTTTTTTTTTTTGAGACGGAGTCTCGCTCTGTTGCCCAGGCTGGAGTACAGTGGCCGGATCTCAGCTCACTGCAAGCTCTGCCTTTCGGGTTCACGCCATTCTCCTGCCTCAGCCTCCCCAGTAGCTGGGACTACAGGCGCCCGCCACCTTGCCTGGCTAGTTTTTTGTATTTTTTAGTAGAGACGGGGTTTCACCAGGTTAGACAGGATGGTCTCGATCTCCTGACCTTGTGATCCGCCCGTCTCGGCCTCCCAAACTGCTGGGATTACAGGCTTGAGCCACCGCACCATGGCTTGAGCCACCGCACCCAGCCTTAACACCAATTTTCAACAGCAAAAAAAAACAAAACACCTGACCAGGCATGGTGGCTCATGCCTGTAATCCCAGCACTTCGGGAGGCCGAGGTGGGCAGATCACCTGAGGTTGGGAGTTCCAGACCAGCCTGACCAATATGGAGAAAACCCTGTCTCTACTAAAAATACAAAATTAGCAGGGCGTGGTGGCACGTGCCTGTAATCCCAGCTACTCGGGAGCAGTAGAATGACTTGAACCCAGGAGGTGGAGGTTCCAGTGAGCCGAGACTGTGCTACTGCACTCCAGCCTGCGCAACAAGAGCAGAACTCTGTCTCCAAAAAAAAAAAAAAAAAAACCCCACCTAGGAATAAATCTAATTAGAGATATGCAAAAATTCTAAACAGAATGCCATAAAATATTATTGGGAAAAATTAAAGATGAGTTACATTAACAAAGTAATATAGCACGGTCACGGATTTGACACCACCATATTGTAAAGATGATAATTCTTCCCAAATTGATCTACAGAGTCATTGCCATCCCAATAAAATTCAAATAGAATTTTTGCAGAAATTGATATGCTGATTCTGAAATTTATATTGATATGCAAAGGGCTAAGGATAGTCTCTTGAAGAACAAGAAGGGAGGACTTAATTCTGTTGCATATCAAGCTACAGGTGTCACAACAATGTGGTACTGGTGTCAGGATAAACAGATAGGCCAATGAACAGAAAATAAAAAGAAATGCAATCTAGAAACAGAAATACAAAACTTAAAATCTAAAAAGAGGGTGGGCTCAGTGGCTCATGCCTCTAATCCCAGCACTTTGGAAGACTGAGTCAGGCAGATCACTTGAGGTCAGAAGTTCAAGACCAGCTTGGCCAATGTGGTAAAACCCCGTCCCCACTAAAACTACAAAAATTAGCCAGACATGGTGGTGTGTGCCTGAAATCCCAGCTACTCGGAAGGCTGAGGCAGGAGAATCGCGTGAAGCTGGGAGGCAGAGGCTGCAGTGAGTGGAGATAGCACCATTGCACTCTGCACTCCAGGCTGGGCGACGAAGTGATACTCTGTCTCCAAAAAAAAAAAAAAAAAAAAAAAAAATTCTAAAAACAGGTCTGTGAAGGTATAAATAGTGGATATATAAGGTGGCCCTGGAGATCAGGTGGCCCATCAAACGGCGAAAAAAGTTTTTATAAACTTTATAGGATCAGCTGGTTATCCACATGGACAAAAATGAACTGTGATGCTATGCCTCCCATTATATGCAAGAACCAAATCCTGGTAAGACTCTAGATCTAAACATTAAGTTTCCAAAAGATAATGCCTCTTTTTTTTTTTTTGAGATGGGGTCTTTCTATGTTGCCCAGGCTGGTCTTGGACTCCCGAACTCAAGTGATCTTCCTGCCTCAGGCTCCTGAGTAGCTGGGATTACAGGTATATGCCACAATGCTTTTGTTTTTAATGACAGAATTCTGTTTTTAAAGACAGATAATTTTTTTTCTTAATGAGAACTATCTCTAGCATTCCAACAGAATTTTGGGGATTTAGAGAGCAGGATTCGGCCGGGCGCGGTGGCTCAAGCCTGTAATCCCAGCACTTTGGGAGGCCGAGGCGGGTGGATCACAAGGTCAGGAGATCGAGACTATCCTGGCTAACATGGTGAAACCCCGTCTCTACTAAAAATCCAAAAAACTAGCCGGGCGCGGTAGCGGGCGCCTGTAGTCCCAGCTACTTGGGAGGCTGAGGCGGGAGAATGGCGTGAACCCGGGGGGCGGAGCTTGCAGTGAGCCGAGATTGCGCCACTGCACTCCAGCCTGGGAGACACAGTGAGACTCCGTCTCAAAAAAAAAAAAAAAAAAAAAGAGAGCAGGATTCATTTCTAACTTTCTATTGCTTATACTAGCACAATACTCAGCATGTAGCAGATAATATGTATTTACTGAGTGAATAAACATACATGGGTTTAATTGCATAGCCACAGTTGCTAGTCTTAAGGAAACTCAGAAAACAAACTGGAGTTACCAAAAGCTACAAAAAATACAGCAAAATATGATTAAATACTTACATATTCCATTTTTACTAAAGACTGAAGTACAGTGCAAAAAAGCACTTAAATATATTTGATGATTCTGATAACTTCATCTATGATGCTTTCCTGTTAACCCTGGCCTTAAGTGATTATCCTTCCTTGGTATGGCTATACTGCCAAATTACATGATTCATCTGACACCATAAGAAAATAAGCAGGGTCTTTACACATTCATTTCCTTCTCAAACTGTTATTTACACAGCTGCTCATTTTGGTCTTTCCAACTTTGGCTTAAATAGCATATCTTCTGAAAAGCTATGTAAGTGGGAATCTTCCCTCAGCTGCCTATTGTCCTTTGTCATTTCACCCTATTCTTCATTTCCTGCACTGCTATTATTATTTGTACTTATTTACTTGACTGAATATTTTTAATTGACTATTCTCCCAACCCTAGATTGTAAGCACCACAAAGGTAGTAACCATGTCACTACCTGGTTAGAAATTCTGTAATTTTCTAACCAGGGTCCAGAAGGGTAAATACCTTCTGAATAAGTGAATTTTATTATAGAATTTGAGTAGATGCCTTTTCTCCCTAATTATTGTTAGTATTTTGAGGGTGAGGAAAGTATCTTAATTCCATTTCCTGCAAGCCAAAAAGTCCTGTGGCTCCCACCCATAAAGCATGAATTCCTTAAGTACTTACTTACTGAATGAGAAAATAAAAACACTTTAGGCTGGGGATGGTAGCTCACATCTGTAATCCCAGTACTTTGGGAGGTCAAGGATGGGAGGATCACTTAAGGAAAGAAATTTGAGACCAGCCTGGGCAAGAGAACAAGGCCCTGTCTACAAAAGAGTGAAAAAATTAGCTGGGCGTGGTGGTGTATGAGTATAGTCCCAGCCACTCGGGAGGCTGAGGAGTGAGGATGGCTTGAGCCCAAGAGTTCATGTGTGCTATGATTGCACCACTACAGTCCAGCCTGGACAGCAGAGTGAGACGCTGTCTCTAGAAAAAAAACAAAAACAAAAACCAAATAAAAACCTCACAAAACACTCTTACCTTGCCAAAGCTGCCTTTTCCAATAACTTTTAAGAAATCAAAGTCAGTTGGTTTGGCACTGAAATAAATTAACAATAAGAATTAGCCTCCTAGAAATTGGAAAGATTAACTTTTAAACATTTCTTAGCACTTCCCTCTTTAATAAAATAAATGTTAGGCACAAAACACTTCAGCCTAGTAACTCCAGCTTTCCTGCTGAGCATTTCATCTTTCATATATAGTAGGTAATATGAATAGTAATAATATCTACTCTCTGATTAGATAAGGCATTTCATAACTTTAAGCCTCATTAAGTTCTGCTTAAGAGGAACTTCAATAATACTCTCTTTGAGAGAAAAGGATATATGCATATCCTATATGTAGAGTTTTGAACTCGAAATAGCTTCTATCTAAACCTATTTTATTAACCATGGCCCAATGTTGTTGAGGAAACTGAGTAACTATATAAATTAGTGATACATTCTAAGGACTATATAGCATGTGGTAATTCTTCTGAAAATGAAGCTGTTAGTTGGAACACCTAAAGACGCTAAGAATAATTTCTGATGGAGAAAAAAGTCATTACAGTGTTTCACATATAAACCACGTATTGTACATTAAAGATAAAAGACTTCTTAGCTTATTCTCATGGATGGCAATACAGGAAAGCCAGGAACAGAAAAGCAAGAGGGAATACTAAGACTGCCCTTTTATTTATGTTAACTTAACCTATCAAGTAAAAATAGCATTGGCTGTTAGACAAAAACACACGGAAGCAGAAAGGGGAGCTTAAGCAGCCAAAAGAGCCGTTTCCTCCAACCCGGTCTGAATTCGTAAGTTGTATGGGAAGAGGGGAATAAATCCATTTGGATTTGAAATTTGCTTAATTATCAAAAAAAGAAAAATAGTTAATTCAAATATGAGAGTAAAACCAGAACTAGGTTAAATAATGACAGGTAAAGATTAGTGAGATAAACACTTAACTATATTTAGATGTTTTTCTTCTTCAAAAACCTGCTCTCTGGACTATTTTCTTCTTTAAAGATATGCAGAGGTACCGAAATAACTTTGTAAACAAATCTAACAGTGAAAAACATGCAGATCCCTCAAACATAATAAATAGGTGAGCTGAGTCCATACTCCAAGCCCCGCTGTTAACTGCTAGGGATTAACCTTAACTGAAAGCCAATTTCCATTTTTGGCCAGGCACAGTGGCTCACGCCTGTAATCCCAGCACTTCGGGGGGTTGAGGTGAGCGGATCACCTGAGATCAGGAGTTCAAGACCAGCCTGCCCAACATGGTGAAACCCTGTCTCTACAAAAATACAAAAATTAGCCAGGCATGACAGTGGGTGCCTGTAATCCCAGGTATTCAGGAGGCTGAGGCAGGAGAACCTGGGAGGCAGAGGCTGCAGTGAGCGGAGATCGCACCATTGCACTCCAGTCTAGGCGACAGAGCAAGACTCCGTCTCAAAAAAAAAAAGAAAAAAAAAATTTCCACTTTTTGTGCTGCCATTTTTGTTCAATGCTATGAACAACAGAAAAGAATGCTTAAAACCAAACTTCCAGTTAGCATCCTATTTATCTGCTTTCCTTTGAAGCAAAAACTCTTCAAGCTAAGTTTTGAAAACTCCTTGTCTCTACCTGCTGTCCTCTCCTCTAGTTCTCTAGTGAACCCTTTCTGATCACAGTCTTATACCAACTACCATATCACTGAAACTGCTCATTAAAAGTCACCAATGACTTTATGAAATCCAGTGGTCAATTTTCAATCTTCGTATTACTTGCCCTATCAGCAACATTAACAGAGTTAATTACTCCCTCCTCTTTCAGGCACTCTTCCCCTGACCTCAGGCAACCATATTCCTGGTTTTTCTCTCATCTTACTGACTGCTCTTTCTCAGTCTCTGTAAGCAGTACTTTCCTGACCTCATAATGTTGAAGTGTCCCAGGACACAGTCCTTGGACCACTTCTCCCATCTGCCTATAATCATTCTCCAAGTAGAGCAAAAGGGTAGAGAAAGGGTAGGAAAAGCCTACAATGAAAAAACACTTCAGAATAAATGTAATATGCCTGTAAGGATAATTAAGTAAGTAAGGGCGGCAAGACCACATTCCTCTTCCAACCCATGGCAGACACTACTAATCAATTAAGTCTGGGAATATGGGGAGAAATTGGGTAAACAAAGTTTAATAGCCTTTAATATTCTAATGTCCATTATGACTCCTCTGGAACAAGCTGGCTAACAACAGGAGTGCACCAATTACACCAAACACCAGCAGAATGTCAATTAGGCCTGCAAGGGTGCTTTTTCTCAGGGGACCTCATAGGACTTATGGTCCTTATGGTCCCTTGGGAAATATGGTCTACTGATTTTACACACACACACACACACACACACACCCAGAAAACTGATGATAAAACAGCAGAACCCAATTAACAATCTGTGGATTAAAAGTTCCTTAGGGCTCTCCTAAAGCAATGAAAAGCTGGAGCAGTAAATCAGTCAAGCATATGATAGCACTGTATTCACTGTAACTATGGTTATATTTCAAAGGCCTCCAGTTAAATTAGTGTAATTATACATATCTGCATACTCTCAAAAAAGATCTTCCTAAAATTCAGTTAAAAAATTGTTTGGAACAAATTAAACATACTGAGGATTTCCAGATGGTCCCAGGTTGATGTTCTGTGAGGTAGAGTGTAGCTGTTAAGATGGGGGGAAAAAAACAACATTCTTATTGGAGCATCAAAAATTAATTAATGTTTTGAAATAAAATATTTATAACTGTACCACAAATATTTGGTTTGTTGCCATGTTAAAGAAACCCAAGGTCCTCATTCTCAGTAAGGGTATAGACTTAACTTGGAAATACACATAATTGACAAAAACATAATCATTTTGCTCACGGTAATTTTCAAGAACTGTTGTAAGAAAAAACGTAAGCCAGAAATCAAGCTCTAAGTTGGCAAATGAAAGAAATAAACTGAGGAAAGCTCCTTGGAGGAGGTGGGTATTGAAACCGCAATTTAAGAGGGATCACTTTTTTAAAAACTGGTTAAAAATGGCTTGTTTTTCAAGTTTTCAAATAGTTTGTCAAAGAAATGACAGGATGATGACAATGATGATCGCAAATGCCGCGTTTTCAGTTTTAATTTGATGGCAGGTAAATACAGACAAAACAAACATAGAAAGCAGTGCTTTTCTTTTCTTTTTTTGAGACAGAGTCTCACTCTGTCGCCCAGGCTGGAGTGCAGTGGTGCAATCTCGGCTCACTGCAAGCTCTGCCTCCCGGGTTCATGCCATTCTCCTGCCTCAGCCTCCCGAATAGCTGGGACTGCAGGTAACCATGCCCAGCTAATTTTTTTGTATTTTTAGTAGAGATAGTGTTTTACTGTGTTAGCCAGGATGGTCTCCATCTCCTAACCTTGTGATCCGCCCACCTCAGCCTCCTAAAGTGCTGGGATTACAGGCGTGAGCCACCGCACCCGGCCTTTTCTTTCTAATTCTAGCACTGTGGTAGCGCCAACATTTTATATAGGCTTTTCTCTTTGCAACAGTTAACACAGTAAGCTTAAGCCCTGGTATTAATTTAGAAGCAAATCTTTATTTACCTAGTATGCTATAAAGAAATGTAAGTAATAAAAGATTCTAGTTCACTAATAATTAGCTAAAATTTTAACTCAAAAATCCCAGAAGATTAATCTAGTGATCTCATCAGAGTGAGCATTTTTTATAAAAGCCAAGTGTAAGTAAATTCTGCTTCACATAAATAAACTTTAAAACTCTTTATACATTCAGATAATTAAATCAGTTATAAATGTTTCAAAAATGTATACGTTTATGAGTGTTCTATGTAATTATACTTCATATAAGCTATAAATATAAAAAAGCTTTTAAAAACTTCTCTAATCAGAACCACTCTTTTTTTTTTTTTTTTTTTTTGAGACGGAGTTTCACTCTTGTTGCCCAGGCCGGAGTGTAGCGGCCCCATCTTCACTCACTGCAACCTCCACCTCGTGGGTTCAAACGATTCTCCTGCCTCAGCCTCCCAAGTAGCTGGGATTATAGGCACACGCCACCACGCCTGGCTAATTTTTGTATTTTTAGTACATATAGGGTTTCGCCATGTTGACCAGGCTGGTCTCGAACTCCTGACCTCAGGTGATTCACCCACCTCAGCTTCCCAAAGTACTGGGATTACAGGCATGAGCCACTGCACCCGGCCAAGAAAATTTTATCTTATCAAACCTCTTATTTTAGACACATGTAATATATATTTGTACTTCAATTCATTCCAAATTTATAATCTCTAGAATATAAACTATTTTTTCAAATAAAGGGCAAATAATCTCATCCTTCAAAAGTTCTTAAGTTTCTGAGTGGGAGCGGTGGCTCATGCCTGTAATCCCAGCACTTTGGGAAGCCGAGGCAAGTGGATCATCTGAGGTCAGGAGTTCGAGATCAGCCTGGCCAACATGGTGAAACCCTGTCTCTACCAAAAATACAAAAATTAGCTGGGCGTGGTGATGAGCACCTGGAATCCCAGCTACTAGGAAGGCTGAGGCAGGAGAATCCCTTGAACCCATGAGGTGGAGGTTGCAGTGAGCTGAGATAGCAGCACTGCACTCCACCGTGGGCGACAGAGTGAGATTCTGTCTCAAAAAAATAAATAAATAAAATAAATAAGTTTCTTATGAAAAAACAACATTGGCACCAGCATTGTAGTTACAATTCAAATTTATTTCCTATTGCTACACCTATACATAAAAAATTCATTAAATGAGATTAGTCCTGTTGTGGCATAGTTTTAACATAAGAGTAGTCTTTAATGTTTAAATATTACAGTGTTCCTTTCTACTAAGAAACTGCTATAAAATAATCAAACAAATAAATACTAAAAACGGAAGAAAAAAATAAATACTTCAGTGTTCCTTTGACTCTTACAATGTAATTCAAACTGAGTTGTAACTTTAATACACTTATTCTTTTAATGAATGTGCAGATAACTGGTTTAATTTTCCATTCAATACATTTTTCTCATAAAGATGAAGGAAGGCTGGGTGCAGTGGCTCACGCCTGTAATCCCAGCAATTTGGGAGGCCGAGGCAGGCAGATCACAAGGTCAGGAGTTCAAGACCAGCCTGGCTAACACGGTGAAACCCCATCTCTACTAAAAATACAAAAATTAGCTGGGCATGGTGGTGCACACCTGTAGACCCAGCTACTTGGGAGGCTGAGGCAGGAGAATCGCTTGAACCCAGGAGGAGGAGGTTGCAGTGAGCCAAGATTGCACCACTGTACTCAGCATGGGCAACAGAGAGACTCCATCTCAAAAAAAAAAAGAAGGAAGAGGATTAAATATAGTGCAGATTAAACAACATGAACAACTTGTCCCCTGAAGTATGTTAATATGTTAATATGTAATTAGATTTTATTATTTAGGCAAGGATTTCCCTAATGGAGCACATTTCTGAAATGATGAAAATTATTAGAATATATAATTAGACAACTGTACTTACTATTTCTGAAGACAATATCCAGTCACTAAATTGAGGGTGAGGTATAATTTCTTAACAGAATGAATACTAATTGAGATCATTTAAGTTTCTTGACTTCCCTTGGCCTCTATTTTTCTCTGTATCAATAAGGGGGTAGGTCCAGATGCCCTCTAAAATATTCCAGCTAGGAGCTTCACTTAATTATTCACTTAAAAGTCCTTAATAGGCCAGGCACGGTGGCTCACGCCTGTAATCCCAGCACTTTGGGAGGCCAAGGCCGGCAGATCACAAGGTCAGGAGATTGAGATCATCCTGGCTAACACGGTGAAACCCTGTCTCTACTAAAAATACAAAAAATTAGCTGGGCGTGGAGGTGGGCGCCTGTAATCCCAGCTACTCGAGAGGCTGAGGCAGGAGAATGGCGTGAACCCGGGAGGCGGAGCTTGCAGTGAGCCGAGATCCTGCCACTGCCCTCCAGCCTGGGCGACAGGGCGAGACTCCGTCTCAAAAAAAAAAAAAAAAAAAAAAAAAAAAAAATCCTTAATAAATAGTTACAATTATATGACAAAGTATGGCTTTTTCCTTTTTTTAAAAGAGATTCTTTTTATCAGTATTTTAAAATCTCAAGGGATTCTAGTGGAAGTTTCAGACATTATGGATGGAAAAAGAAAAAAAGGAACAAAACTCAGATTTAAAGCCAACAGTGGCAGAACCCAGAAATCTCTCAGCTTGGTTCTGTCTTCAAGTTGTCTGCAGTTGTCTTCCACTGCAAGGCAAGATAGTCTTCAAATAACCTAAACCTACCCAGTCTCACATGAGTAGCAAGCAAAACACGAAAAATCATGATTACATAGATTTTAATCTTTAAAACATTACTTGAATACATTCATTTTTCAATTAAAAATACTAATAGCTGGAAAGTGTCAAAAATATTAGGAAAAGCATTTTTAAAAATCCATAAAAATCCATATATTATCAATATATAATTTTGCAAATATTTACACTACTTTCATATAGTATTTGCATATTTTTAAAAAACTGACTATAAATGATACTGTGTGAATATGCATATACATTTTAAATACTGATTTCGCTTAATATATCGAAGCTTAAAATCTGATCTTCAAAAATAAAATGCATAACATATATGGACAAACACTAAGTGACTGGTAAATATTTAGGTTGATTCTAATACTGTTTTTAGTAGATCATACAGAAATGAACATCTTTTGCTTTTTTCTGTGTGGATTATTTCATTTGCATCAATTCCTGATGTGAATTGTTTTCCAAAGGAGTTGCAGAAAATTATGACAGCAATGATGACCAAGGGTGCTCGTTTTACCTTACTGTTATCAGTTCTGCAATATTTTATTTACATTTTTATTGATTTGAGAGAGCAATAAAAATCTCTCTAAGATTTTCATTTGCTAATAGCATCAATGTTGAACATTTTCCTCTATGTTTTTTTACTAAGAGTATTCCTTCACGCCCCATTTCCTTTTATCTACTATAGTGTTAAGTATCATTCTTTTAAAAAACCCATTTGTATGAGCTTTTCATACAGACGTTATTTCTTGTTATGCCTTATTTATTACGAATGTTTTCCCGGTTTGTTGTTTCTCTTTTGACCAGCTACAGAGATTTTTTTTTTTTAAGTTTTTTACATTGTCCTAGGAACAACCATGTCACAGATGTAAAAGTTAGATTTGTTCTCTTAACTGAAAATCTTGGGGTATCTGAGAAGGAAAATTACTACTTTCCAGCAGTCACAAAAAAGGAGTATGTCTTTTTTCAAAATGAAGATTTCAGCCCTAGGACACTAATATTCCAATGCACCATGTTATCTTTTAAATCACAAAAACAGAGCCATAACAGAATTAACAGGCATTATAAAGAAAAACTGTGTTTCAACCCATCATCTCTGATTTTCATGTACATATTTAATAATAGTTGTTTAAAAGTTTGAATTATGTAGATATATTTATATAACATTTATAATAATTTAATTGCTACAGAGTAATACTTTGAGTTAAATTATTACAATTTACCTCTCCCACACAACTAAGGTAAATGTTGAAAACATCTTCGTAATAAGGCACAAGCCTATTTTACTTATTACCATCATGATTTAGTTTTAAAAACAACACTGGTCAGGCGTGGTGGCTCATGCCTGCAATCCCAGCACTTTGAGAGGCCAAGGCAGGGGGATCAGGAGGTCAGGAGTTCGAGCAGCCTGGCCAATATGGTGAAACCCCGTCTCTACTAAAAATACAAAAATTAGCCGGGTGTGGTGGCAGGCACCTGTAGTCCCAGCTACTAGGGAGGCTGAGGCAGGAGAATCGCTTGAACCTGGGAGGCGGAAGTTGCAGTGAGACAAGATCGTGCCAATGACTCTGGCCTGGGCAACAGTGCGAGACCCCATCTCAAACAAACAAACAAACAAAAAACAAAACAAAGCTACCCTATTCTGTTAGGAACACATATTGATTATGTACATACATCACAGAAATAAAAGTTAGTTGATGCCAACTGGTATGTGTGTACTGACTGTTCTGTATAGAAAATCCTGACAATGCAGAGGAAGTCGGATGTAATGTGGTTGAGAAGGCCTTTTCTGTTGGCCAAAATTCAAAATAGTTTCAAGTGTGGCAATAACGATAAAATAAGACATAAAGTGAAGAAAGTAGAATATAAAATTGTATACACTGCATAATTAAAATCAGGTAATTTTAAAACCCTATACATTAGAGAAGATTGGAAAGAAAATTACCAGAATGTTAAAAATTTCTAGGTGTGGGTGCAATAATATGGGTAATACTTTTCTTTTTACCTACTATTTTCAAATTTGTCTGATTAACCTATATTACTTTTTAGTATAAAAAGTACTCATTCTATATGTTTTGTAAGAAATAGTGATCTGTGGCCTGGGTGCAGTGGCTCATGCCTATAATCCCAGCATTTTGAGAGGCCGAGGCAGGTGGATCATTTGAGGTCAGGAGTTCGAAACCAGCCTGACCAATATGGTGAAATCCCATCTCTACTAAATGCAAAAATTAGCTAGGCATGGTGGCAGGCACCTGTAATCCCAGCTACTGGGGAATCTGAGGCAGGAGAATCACTTGAACCCGGGAGGTGGAGGTTGCAGTGAGCTGAGATTGCGCCACGGCACTACAGCCTGGGTGACAGAGTGAGACTCCATCTCAAAAGAAAAAAGAAATACTCATCTGTAAGAGATATGTGCATTTGTTTTTATGCGTTCTACATAGTAGAAACTCTACTATGGATGAAATTACTTCATTTGAAGTAAGTGTCCTAAAGCCACTAATTTCATCTTTGGGGAATGGTACTTTTTCTATTAAGAAAGAAAATTCCTCTTAATACCTTCTGAGAACTTCTTTCATCCTCATCTTCAGATGGATCTGACTGGTGTTTTGGACTGTCCATTTGAAGGAATGCTCTGACATCTGGACTAAAAACAAAAATTAACTTTATTATAACTTCAAAAGCATTTCTACAGCGTTTCTCCCTTTTAAAAGGAAAATCAAAATAGAAATAACTACATTAGCATTTACAGTAAGAAAGTCAAACAGAATCCATTAATATTCATTATTATAAATATAATAAGCAAATTAATTTTTTAAAAATAGAGAAACAGACAAATGGGCAAATATATAAACAGGAAGTATATGGAAAAGAAAACCCAAATGACAAGCAAATTTGTGAAGATGGCTAACTTCACTAGTAATCAGAGAAATATAAGTTAAAATGATAATGAGATATCATGTTATGTCCATTATCTGGCAAAGGTTAGAAAGACAGATAATACCAAAAGTTGGTAAAAAAAAAAAAAAAATAGGGTTAAGAGAAATGCTCAAATATTGTTGGTGACAATGCAGAATGAAGCAACTTTTCTGAAAAAGCAATCTGGCAACACTTGGTAAAACTGTATATGCATTTTCCCTGGGCCCCAGAAATTCTAATTTTTGTGGTAAACCATAGAAAAAATTATGTGCAGGTCCAGTGAAAGGCATGTAATTATAATGTTCATTGCAGCATTTTCTGTAACAGGAAGTTAGAAGCAAAATAGGCATTTATCACCAGGCAAATGAGTAAGTCAACTATGGTAACTGCCTACAGGGAGTAACAGTCAACAGTCAGAAGCAAGAAACTATAGCACAGTACCATTTATATATATATATATATATTTTAAATACTCACAGACACAAAACATCAATCTGTTTACTGAAGATACACAGATATATAAGGACAAATATCAAACACATTAAAGTGGGTGTCAACGGGGGGATGAGGAAATGGCTATGAAGATGAAGGATGAAGAGAAAAAAATGGACTAAAATTAGAGATGGCCCACAGATGGACTCATGACGACTGTGGGGAATAATTAAATCTCCATACCTGGCACCTTCTCCCCAGTCTGTCCTTAATTATTTAATCAAGTAATACATATTATTTGTAGGAAACTCGAAATTTGAAAAATTATTTTTAAAAAGAGGAGGCCTTAGCCAGGAGTGGTGGCTCATGCGTGTAATCCCAATGCTCTGTGAGGCTGAAGCAGAAGGATAATTTGAGGCCAGGAGTTGGATACCAGCCTGGGCAACATGGCAAGACTCTGTCTCCACAAAAAATAAAAACAAAAAAACCCAGGCATGATGGTGTGCACTTGTCATCCTAGCTACTCAGAAGGCTAAGGCAGGAGGATTACTCGAGCCCTGGAGGCTGAGGCTGCAGTGAACCAAGATTGCACCACCCCATTCCAGCATGGGTGACAAAGCAAGAACTTGGCTCTAAAAATAAATAAACAAAATAGGAAAAAAATAGAAAGAAAAAGAATTGGGCTGGTGTAAATGTAAAATGGTACAGCCACTGTGGAAAACAGTTTGGCAGTTGCTTGAAAAGTTAAACACAGAGTTACCTTATGACTCAGCAATTTCAAACCTAGGCAAAGACCCAAGAGAAATAAAAACATATGTTCACATAAAAACTCATACATGATTTCTCACAGCAGCATTATTCATAATAGCCAAAAAGTGGAAATATCCCAAATGTCCACCAATAGATGAACGAATAAACAAAATGTGGTGTTATCCATACAATGGGATATTATACAGCCATAAAAAGGAATGGAGAGCACTAACATATGCTGTAACATGAATGAATCTCACAAATATTATGCTAAATGAACAAAGGAAAAAAAAAGTCACCTACTATATACTTTCATTTTAATAGGCAAATCTGTACAGACAGAAAGTAGAATAGTGGTTGCCAAGGGTTGGGGGAGGAGAGAATTTGGAGGTAAAGTTTCTTTTTAAGGGGGATGAAAATGTTAGATTAGCTTTGAGGTGATAGAATTAGTGATGACGGTTGTAAAGCATCGTGAATATACTAAAAACTACTGGGCCGGGTGCAGTGGCTCACACCTGTAATTCCAGCACTTTGGGAGGCCGAGGCGGGTGGATCAAGAGGTAACGAGTTCAAGACCAGCCTGGCCAACATAGGGAAATCCTGTGTCTACTGAAAATACAAAAAATTGCCGGGTGTGGTGGCATGCACCTGTAGTCCCAGCTACTCAGGAGGCTGAGGCAGGAGAATCTCTTGAACCCGGGAGGTGGAGGTTGCAGTGAGCCGAGATGGCACCATTGCACTCCAGCCTGGGTGACAGAGCAAAACTCTGTCTCAAAAAACAAAAAACTAATGAATTATACACTTTAGAATAATTTAAATGGTGAATTTTTAACTTAATAAAAAAGGTTTATAAAATGTAGGGGTGGGGATTTTCAGTCTTACCACATAGAAGCAACCACTGTTAACATTTTGGCATATTTTATTTCAGTCTTTTTCTCTGCACATTTAAGATCACAATATATTTAAAATTTCACTTTAAAATTACATCATAAACATTTCCCTGTTTTGTTAAAAACTTTATAAACAATCACTTTTGATAGATGCGTGATATATAACATGAATGTACTAAAAATTACTCAATGATTCTTCCACTTGAGCGTATGACTTCCAACTTTTCATTACCATAAACAATGCTGCAGTTGACAATCTTTGTGCATAGTATCAGAACTCTACGACTTTCAGAATAGATTTTTAAAAATAAAATTACTCATCTGAATTATAAACCATTTTACAGTA
The DNA here is from genome assembly GCF_003255815.1 of Theropithecus gelada. NCBI lineage: Eukaryota > Metazoa > Chordata > Mammalia > Primates > Cercopithecidae > Theropithecus > Theropithecus gelada. The sequence continues at coordinate 69,106,403 of NC_037676.1, read as the reverse complement.
TTAAACAAATACAGTTTGTAAGACTGATTTCCAGAGCAGTTGTACCAATTTATACTCTTCTAGCAGTATATGAACATCCTGAAGACTCTCAGGCTTGATTTGCATTAAATGTTACATTTTATATTAACATCTTGGATAATTTGATGTGCAAAACTGTATTTTAAAGAGGAACTACTCAGTATCACTTTCAGTAAAAAGTGAAATGCAAAATTAAAGCAACAGTAAGATACCATTACCCATTCACCAGAATGGCTAAAATGGAAGACTAACAATACTGAGTGTTAATGAGGTAAGCAACATGATTTCATATGCTCATGGAAAATGTACAACGGGTAAATCACTTTGCAAAACTATTTTGCATTATCCACTAAAGTTAAACATATACATACTCTACAACCCACAAGTTCTACTCCAAGATACATCAGAAATGTTGGCACATGTGCACCAAAAGGTATGTTAATGGCAGTATTATTTATAATAGTCAGAAAATAGGAATATTAGTATCTTAAATGCCCATCAACAGTAGAATGAATCAACTGTGGTATACTCATACAATGGAACATTATACAACAATGGAAATGAACAAACTATAGCTACATGCAACAACATGGATGACTCTCACATTGCTGGGAAATAAGCCAGACAGAGAACACATATCGTATGATTCCATTTATATAAAGTTCAAAAACAGGGAACACACTAATCTATTTTGTTAAAAGTTAGGCTGATAGTTACCTTTGGGAAGGAAGAAAGAAAGAGAGACTGAAAGAGGATGTGTAAGAGATCTCAGGGGTGTTCATAATATTTTCTTTTTTGGCCTTGGGGGGATGATATAATTCAGTTATGTTTATTTCTCATAATTTATTGAGCTATACAGTCCTGATCTGGGCACTTTTCTCTTTGTTATACTCAATAAAATTAAAATAAGGTATTTCTGCTTCCATTTCATTTCTTAAATACATAAGGAAATGTTTAGTTTCTCTGACAATAAGCCATTTCTGTGTCCTTCTTTGTGAACCATTCAATGTGCTTTGTCCTGGTTTCTTTTTTTTTTTTTTTTGGTGTCTTAAGTGTTTGCATGGGCTCTTTCTATGTTAAATGTATTTATCTATCGTCCTTTATCATGGAAAGCTTTTTCTGTATTTTTGGTTTTCAATTTTACTTACTTATGATTTGCAGGTTCAAAAGTTTTGCTTTGTTTTTTTGCTTTTGCTGTTTTAGAGATGGGTCTCACTCTGCCACCCAGGTTGGACTGCAGTGGGATAATCACGGCTCACTGCAGCCTGGATCTCCTGGGCGCGGGTGATCCTCCTACCTTACTACCTCAGCCTCCTGAGCAGTTGAGACTACCAGCACATGCCACCATGACAGGCTGATTTTTTGCATCTTTTCTGTAGAGAGGGTTTGGCATGCTGCATGGGTTGGTCTTGAACTCCTGGACTCAAGTGATCTGCCTGCCTTGGCCTCCCAAAGTGCTGGGAGTATAGGCATGAGCCACCGTGCGCAAAGTTTTTATTAGTCAAATTTTTCATTGTTTTACTCGGTGATAATGTCATGCACTGACAATATGCTCAGAAAACCCTTTTTCATCCAGAGATGAGAGAAATACTAACATTTTATTCTAGTTTGAAAATGATTTTAAAATGTTTTTAATAAAGTCATCTTAAAAATCAGCTTTTCAGGCCGGGCGTGGTGGCTCACACCTACAATCCCAGCACTTCAGGAGGCCGAGACGGGAGATAACTTGAGGTCAGGAGGTCGAAACCAGCCTGGCTAACATGGGGAAACCCCGTCTCCATTAAAAATACAAAAATTAGCGGGTGTGCTGGCACACACTGTGGTCCTAGCTACTTTGGAGGCTGAGGCAGGAGAACTGCCTGAACCTGGGAGGCAGAGGCTGTAGTAAGCAGAGATCATGCCACTCTACACCAGCCTGGGCGACAGAGTGAAATTCCATTTAAAAAAAAAAAAAAAAAAGCTTTTCTCTCTACTGAACAAAAGTTTTTTTTTTTTTTTTTTTTTGAGATGAGTCTTGCTCTGTCGCCAGGCTAGAGTACAGTGGCATGATCTCGGCTCACTGCAACCTCTGCCTCCCAGGTTCAGGCGATTCTCCAGCCTCAGCCTCCCAAGTAGCTGGGACCACAGGCACGCGCCACCACACCCGGCTAATTTTTGTACTTTTAGTAGAGATGGGGTTTCACCACATTAGCCAGGATGGTCTCAATCTCTTAAACTCATGATCCACCTGCCTTGGCCTCCCAAAGTGTTGAGGTTACAGGCATGAGCCACTGTGCCTGGCCAGAAGAAAAGCTATTTTTAAAGTGTATTTCCTGCTGGGCACAGTGGCTCATGCCTGTAATCCCAGCACTTTGGGAGGCAGATCATCTGAGGTTAGGAGTTCCAACCCAGCCTGGCCTGTTGATGAAACCCCATCTCTACCAAAAATACAAAAATTAGCTGGGTGTGGGGGCGCACACCTGTAATTCCAGCTACTCAGGAGGCTGAGGTGAGAGAATTGCTTCAGCCCGGGGAGTGGAGGTTGCAGTGAGCTGAGATCACACCACTGCACTCCAGCCTTGGTGACAGAGCAAGACGCTCTCTCAAAAACGTAAAAAATAAAAATAAAAAATAAAGTACATTTCCTTAACAGTAATAACAGGTACACAGGAGGGGCTCAAGATACACTTGCTGACTGGCTTCTCTTCTTGCTCTCTTAAATTTCTACTATTTTAAGAACAGCTTGGCCGGGCGCGGTGGCTCAAGCCTGTAATCCCAGCACTTTGGGAGGCCGAGACGGGCGGATCACGAGGTCAGGAGATCGAGACCATCCTGGCTAACACAGTGAAACCCCGTCTCTACTAAAAAATACAAAAACTAGCCGGGCGAGGTGGCGGGCGCCTGTAGTCCCAGCTACTCGGGAGGCTGAGGCAGGAGAATGGCGTAAATCCGGGAGGCGGAGCTTGCAGTGAGCTGAGATCTGGCCACTGCACTCCAACCTGGGTGACAGAGCGAGACTCCGCCTCAAAAAAAAAAAAAAAAAGAACAGCTTGATGTTCAAATGAAGAGCATGAAAATTAAAAGTTCTGTTAACAACAGAAAAGATCTAGAAAACAGGAAATGTGGGCCAGGTGCAGTGGCTCACGCCTGTAATCCCAGCACATTGGGAGGCTGAGGCAGGCAGATCACGAAGTCAGGAGATTGAGACCAACCTGACCAACATGGTGAAATACCGTCTCTATTAAAAATACAAAAATTAGCTGGGTGTGGTGGCACACACCTGTAATCCCAGCTACTTGGGAGGGTGAGGCAGGAGAATCGCTTGAACCTGGGAGGCAGAGATTGCAGTGAGCTGAGATTCTGCCACTGCACTGCAGCCTGGGTGACAGAGCAAGACTCTGTCTCAAAAAAAAAAAAAAACAAAAAAAAAAAAAANAGATAATGTCAGTTAAAAAATTAAGCTTATCACACCTGTAATCCCACCACTTTGGGAGGCTGAGGTGGGCAGATCACGAGGTCAGGAGATTGAGACCATCCTAACACTGTGAAACCCCGTTTCTACTAAAAAAACAAAACAAAACAAAATTAGCCGGGCATGGTAGCACACCCTGTAGTCCCAGCTACTGGGGAGGCTGAGGCAGAAGAATGGTGTGAACCCAGGAGGCGGAGCTTGCAGTGAGCTGAGATCACACCACTGCATTCCAGCCTGGGTGACGGAGTGAGACTCCTTTAAAAAAAAAAAAAAAAAAAACAGTTTAAAAGACTTTTGGCTATTTTTGGGGTGCTGGAAATATCTTTTATCATGAATGGAATGGTGATGGTTACAGGGTGTATATATATTTCAAACTCCATTGAATTGTATACTTAAGAATTGTGTATTTCACAGTATAAGGTTTTGGAAACTGGCAATTTAAAATAATCCAATTGCTTTTAGTTGAATTTTAATGCAAAATATAACATACTTATAATACTGCACGTCAAGATTCAGAATGAATACTTAGTATTTATTATATAGTCTTAGGGGTTCTGAATAACTTAAAATACTAGGAGAAGTAATAACCACTACCATTTATTGCATACTTATTCCATGCCAGCTCTGTCAAAGGAAGAGACAAATTCAAGCTTTGAATGCATGACTTACATTTCACACAAGCCAGTAATATGCCAATTCAAAGTAATCTCCAGTGTATATAGCAATAATTAGAGATTAGAAGGGTGGGTCTAAGGTGAAGGTAGCATAGCGCATATCCCCAGGAAAAGGCGTAACGTTTAAGAAAATAATTAAACAAAGAGCCAAATAAAAAGACTTTTTACTGAGGAACAGACTAGACAAGGGAACTGTGAGTTCAGGTATCCTACCAAATTTCATGCCCTTCTGCCACCTGCCAGAGGATACCTGTTCTTACTGCACTGCCTAATGCTGGTGTGACCACAGCTGTGAGACCTGCTTGACCCTTGCCCTACCTGGGAGCATCAGGGGAAATCCCTGACCAGAAGACCTTGTCAGAGGAAATCCAGTTTTAGCATTTTAGTAATTTAGTAAATTCAATTAAGTAAATTTAAAAAGCAGGTCAGAGGGCCTGTTCAGAATAGTATAAGGCCTCTGTGAGCTATAAAGAACCATATAAATGATAATCATTTTTAGAACAATTATTCAAAAATACAGTTCTTCAGTGTTGTGGTTCTGAAAAGACTGTTAAAGTGTGTCATATTTACACCATTGCCCATAGGCAACATTTAGTTTACAGATAGGTGAGCTGCAGAAAAGCTCTCCAAATATTTATCCTCTTCATTTCCTCTTAGAGAACTTTATACACACAAGTATTATAACATAAATTACAAAACACAATAAATGTAATGAATACTCATAAAACAACTACCAGACTCAAAAATGAAAACACAAGCCAAACCACAGATCTACCAGTGTTTTTGTAGGTATTTCTGATACAACCCTCCACCTTCCCAGCTGGCAGCTACTGGCCTACAGAAAGAAGTTTAAACCTGTCAGCATGAGACACCCTCAGGGCTGGAAAAGCGCCTTTATCTTAATGGCTGCTGGAATACTGTGTTGAGAAAGAATGGAGGCCTCATGTGGGTCAACAGAACACTGCCCCAAGTGGAACAGAAATGGTGGCACGTGTGCCCAACCCCAGACAACTCCTTCAACTTCGTCTTCTTTCCCAAAATCTACTCAGCTCCAGTCACCATGAAATGTTAAGTGTCCTGACGGTTCAGGCTTTCTGTATCCTTTTACGCCTGGAATGCATTCTCTTTCTTTCTCGAATGATTACACATCCTTTAAGTTGCAAGAAGCCTTCCTTGACCTCCTCAAGAAGAGACGCCTACACCTTTCTCTGCTATCTTCTAGCACCTGTATCATAAAAATTATCCAGCTTCAATTTCTTGTTTATTAATATATGCCTGTCTCTCCCACTACACTGGGAGCCTGTGCCTCTGGAAGGTAGGGATGACACTTAGCTTTATATTCCCAATGCAAGTAGCAGGTACTTAAATGCTTTTTGAAGGTATAGATAAAATATAATACCAAATAATTAGCAAGATGCTTTATTATGCTAATTCATTTCAAGTTTAATCTATAAAACTAATGCAAGTGCAAAAGGAAAAAAGAAAATAAGATGAAGAGAAAAGGGGAGAAAGAGTATCAGGGAGAAAATGCTCAAGGAAGATTTTACAAACATATATAGCACAGTAATGTTTCATAGAACAAACAAAATTTATGTAAGGATTATTCGGTATTCTTAGGTTTGGTGTGAGTGTCCCTTTAGAACACAACAAAAATTACTTACTGGTTATAAAGTTCTGGATGCCTAACAAGGTTCTGAATGAATTCATTTAGTCCTGCTCTTCTTTGTTTAATAAAATCTGGAAGAGAAATATAAACTATTAGGATTATTTGTATCAGACTATGCAATTATCATCAACAGTTATATAACAGACAAGCACAAGATAGTAAATTTTGATTAAGAAGCTATTTTTAAATACATGCTACTTGTCACACAAAGAATACATACTTAGAAATTATATATTATATGAATCATTGTATTTATATAATATATAATTATATATTACATATTACATATATGTAATTATATACTAAAATTAAAACTAAGCGGACAATTTATCTCCAAAAAGAAAGTTCTCAAAAACTGCCTATTATGGACTCTAAATAGACTAATTACAAAAATTGGAGAAGCACATAGATTTGTCCAACTCCTCATGTACTACCAGACAAGGAATAAAAACTAACACTATGACACTGATGACTGAAAATCACACAAATTAAAAAAAATAAAGATTTCTGGAAATCCTTTGCAACTGGGAAATAATGATTAATTGGTTAACTGAATATCACCAAAACTCTAGTTTAACTTCCACTGTGAAAAACAAACAAACAAAAAACTTAAAAAAATGCACAGGCATGGCCGGGCGCGGTGGCTCAAGCCTGTAATCCCAGCACTTTGGGAGGCCGAGGCGGGTGGATCACGAGGTCAGGAGATCGAGACTATCCTGGCTAACATGGTGAAACCCCGTCTCTACTAAAAATACAAAAAACTAGCCGGGCGTGGTGGCGGGCGCCTGTAGTCTCAGCTACTTGGGAGGCTGAGGCGGGAGAATGGCGTGAACCCGGGAGGCGGAGCTTGCAGTGAGGAGATCAGGCCACTGCACTCCAGCCTGGGAGACACAGCGAGACTCCGTCTCAAAAAAAAAAAAAAAAAAAAAAAATGCACAGGCATACTTTCCCAACAAGTAATTGTCCAGTATTTTCTTTTTTTAAATTTTTCTTTTTTGGTTGAGACAGGGTCTTGTTCTGTTGCCCAGGCTGAAGTGCAGTAGTGTGATCTAGGCTCACTGCAACCGCTGCATCCTGGGCTCAAGCAACCGTCCCGTCTCAGCCTGCTGAGTAGCTGGGACTATAAGCATACACCACCATGCCTGGCTAATTTTTGTATTTTTTGTGGAGACAGGGTCTCACTATGTTGCCCAGGCTGATCTTGAACTCCTGGGCTCAAGCAATCCACCGTCCTCAGCCTCCCAAAGTGCTGGGATTACAGGCATGAGCCATTGTGCCCAGCCTGTCCAGTATTTTTGAAGTGTTTTGTTTGTTGATAATTGAAGCTCATGCAATAGCAGTTTAGGAATAAATATTAAGCACAAACCTTTCTTTACTTTGAAATACACACTTACACTTTTCTTGGAATTAGAAAACTTTATTCAAATATCTTTGTCTCTCCCATTTCCTAACCTTGAACTTTTCCAAGATTTAAATTTTTACTTGTAAAATGTGGATAGTAACAATATTTATAACTCATAATGCTGTTATAGGATTAAATGAGATAATGCATATAAGTTTATAGTAGGATGTCTGGCAGATGGTAAGAGCATTACTTATAGCTAATAATTATTAGATACTGTTACTTTTGTTGTTATTATTATTAGTGGTTGTGGGGTCTAAAAGCCATTATCCTAAACTTTTTTTTATTCAAGACAAAGTCTTGCTCTGTCACCCAGGCTGGAGTGCGGTGGCGTGATCTTGGCTCACTGCAATCTTCACCTCCTGAGTTCAAGCGATTCTCCTGCCTCAGCCTCCAAAGTAGCTGGGATTACAGGTCCGCACCACCACACCTGGCTAATTTTTGTATTTTTAGTAGAGACGGGGTTTCACCATGTTGGCCAGGCTGGTCTCGAACTCCTGACCTCGTGATCCGTCTGCCTCGGCCTCCCAAAGTGCTGGGATTATAGGCATGAGCCACAGCACCCAGCCAATTCTGAAGAAATATGCTCTAAAAATTAAACACATGTCATTTGAGAAACTGTCTCCTAAATGGTGAATCTCTGGATAAAAACCCATAAAAAATATTCCACTTGATAATGAGTTTTGGTTTAGTAAACTGATTTCTACTGAATAAAGGTATAATATATAGTGTTTGTCACCAAAATGATGGGTCATTTTCAGGTTTATTTCCATTTCTTAAATGGAAGGTATGGCTTCATACAAATATAAACAAATATAAAATCAGGTCTGGTCTTTGGGAGCCAGATGCATGTTCTTGGTACTTTTTTCTTATTCGTCTAAGAATTCCTTGAAGAATTTCAGGTAGGTATCTTATTAAACTCTTTCAAGGACATTCATAATGTTACCAGGTAGCAAAGCATATGTGAGGTTTACATTAAAAACTATAATTGAAACACAGATATTTCTTGAGAACTGAACTTAGTAACACATGAAGAACTAAAATGAATGACTACATATAGGATATTCAGAGAAAACCTAATAACTATATGGAAGCAGCTTTAAATTGTTCTGTGGATGCTTACTGAAGATATATTGGTTTCTTCAATATATCTTATATGGTTTCCTCTGGGTGTATCCTATTAAAAAATCTTTAAATTCATAATAAAATGTTAACAAAAAGTACAGGCAGAGATCATTCTTAAAATCAGCCTTCAAATATGTAAGATGTATCTTATAGAGGTTGACAAACACTAGAATAAAGAAGTAGAAAAAAGAAAAAGAAGACATAGGCTTAAGCTGCAGGATAAGAACTCAAAAAGATAAGCAAAAATCCCATAAAATGGCTACCAACCATGAGATAAGTTAAAAAGGGAATTTCAGAATGTTTTTCTTAGGTATTATTTTATTTATTTATTTATTTTTGTTGTTGAAACGGAGTTTTGCTCTTGTTGCCCAGGCTAGAGTGCAATGGCGTGATTCCGGCTTACGGCAACCTCCGCCTCCCAGGTTCAAGCAATTCTCCTGACTCAGCCTCCAGAGTAGCTGGGATTACAGGCGCGTGCCACCACGCCCGGCTAATTTTTGTATTTTCAGTAGAGATGAGGTTTCACCATGTTGGCCAGGCTGGTCTAGAACTCCTGACCTCAGGTGATCCACCCACCTCGGCCTCCCAAAGTGCTGGGATTACAGGTGTGAGCCACTGTGCCCAGCCAACTTTATTTTTAACTTTTTATTATGAAAAATTTCACAAGTACACAAAAGATGAGAACCTTATTCGCCTACTTTAAAATTTATCAACATTCTGCTATTCCAATTTCATTCATTTATCCTCATTCCTCACTTTTTATTTTTTTTCTGGAGTATTTTAAAGCAATTCTCAGGCAGTTTTTTGTTTTGTTTTGTTTTGGTGGAGGGGGGAATAAATCAGTATTTCTAAATGGTAATGTCTTTAAAAAAAATAGTAAAGCTATGAAATCACTCTCTCATAATGTCTATAAATTCTTTTATTTCCCTCCAATAAACAGGTAGAACTAATTCTTCTCTCCTGAATGGGGGTTGGACTTAATGACTACCTTCTAATGAGAGGAATATGGTGGATGTGATGGCATGTGCCTTCTAAGACTAAGTCAGAGAAGGCAACGAGGCTTCCTCCTTGCTAGCTCTCTTGGATCACTCACTCTGGGGAAGCCAGTTGCCATGTTGTAAGGACACTCAAGGCCCCTTAAGAAGAGGCCCACTCACAAGGAACCAAGGCTTTCTACCAGAAACTATATGAGTGAGCCATCTTAGAAGCAGATCCTTCTGCCCCAGTAAAGTCTTCAAATCACTGATGGTCTTTGCCTAGAACTATTAATTCATCAGAAGTTGTATAAGGATTTTCCAGTTCTATCATTCTGTGATTCTTCTATTTATGAACTGTGATTCCACTACCAAGTATTTTCCAACATTATCTCTTTGGTACAAAGAAATTACATTTCATACAACAAAGGCAAGATAAATCCTTGATTTTTTAATTTATTGATTTGGCAAATAAATTTACTCTAGTAACCTCTACAGCATTTCATGAGGGTTTTTTTTTCCCCTAAACAAGCAAAGTAAATTGGAAAGTCTTTATACTGATGTGCTCTAACCTGCTACGATAATTACTTTCTCCATGCCGTCTAATCTTTGCTCAGTAAAAGCCCCAACAGCTAGGCTCCTGTGTTCTTTTGATAAAACTCCAGTCATCCTAAATAGCTTCCTTGCTTTCAGGCAAGCTGTCCTGAGATCACCATGTACATTTCCTGTGCCAGATCTGGGATCACCATTTATCCATGGAACTCTGGTTCCTTTGAGAGGGAAATGGTACTTAGAGATCACAATCTGAATGCTAGGGGTGTTGGTTACTACTTGTTATTGCTTTTAGGCATTTCCAAAAGAGAGTGCTAGAAAATATTTTTACAAAGCTAAAAAAATAAATTATGGGTCAGGTGCAGTGGCTCATGCCTGTAATCCCAGCTACTCGGGAGGCTGAGACAGGAGAATCGCTTGAACCTATGAGGTGGAGGTTGTGGTGAGCTGAGATCATGCCATTGCACTCCAGCCTGGGCAACAAGGGCGAAACTCTGTCTCAAAAAATAAATAAATAAAATAAATAAATATTTCAAACTATATCTCCAAATTATGTTACAAATTACAGGATTCTGCTGGGTGTGGTGGCTCACGCCTGTAATTGTAGCACTTTGGGAGGCCAAGGCGGGCAGATCACCTGAGGTTGGGAGTTCGAGACCAGCCTGACCAACATGGAGAAACCCCAGCTCTACTAAAAATACAAAATTAACCAGGCGTGGTGGTGCATGCCTGTAATCCCAGCTACTTGGGAGGCTGAGGCAGGAGAATCATCTGAACTCAGGAGGTGGAGGCTGCGGTGAGCCAAGACCACACCACTGCACTGCAACCTGGGCAACAAGAATGAAACTCTGTCTCAAAAAAAAAAAAAAAGAAAATTGGCCGGGCGCGGTGGCTCAAGCCTGTAATCCCAGCACTCTGGGAGGCCGAGACGGGCGGATCACGAGGTCAGGAGATCGAGACCATCCTGGCTAACACAGTGAAACCCCGTCGCTACTAAAAAAATACAAAAAACTAGCCGGGCGAGGTGGCGGGCGCCTGTAGTCCCAGCTACTCGGGAGGCTGAGGCAGGAGAATGGCGTAAACCCAGGAGGCGGAGCTTGCAGTGAGCTGAGATCCGGCCACTGCACTCCAGCCCGGGCGACAGAGCAAGACTCCATCTCAAAAAAAAAAAAAAAAGAAAATTACAGGATTTTTACTTAAAATCTTTGATTTTGTTTGTATCACTTTCCTCTCCTGTTTAAAATATTGGTTTCCATGATAGTAACAATAATGACAGAATAACAACTCCATATAACTAACATTAACACTACTGAATGCAGTGTAAAATTTGTCCATGGGTTTTTGTTTTTATCCTTAGCAATATATCCCATGAAGAATATACAGTCAAAATCCCATGTTTTAAAGTTATTTAAATTAAGTTAGGTTTTTTCCTTCAGTTTATTTTCAGTTGTTAGAGGCTGCTTTGTTATTGCATTTTTATTTTTGTTTTTAAATTGTTTAAAATGTGTACATGGTTCCAAAGACAAAGGTACAAACAAAATTCATTCAAGGTTATCTAACTTCCACCCCTTTTGCCTTTCCTGATCTCTCCTTCACCCTTAAAGTCACTAGTTTTATTAGTTTTTCATTTATTCTTCCATTGTTTCTTTTTGAATCCCCATACCTTTTCCTACACAAAAAATACACACCACACAAATTCATTTGCTATACTGTGATTTTTTTTCCCATTTAACGGTATATTCTGGAGATCACACCATAGCAAAATACATAAAGAGCTTTTTTGTTCCTTTTTACAAGTATGTTATATCCAGCTCCATCGGAAAAGTATTTCCATTGTTTCCCGTTTTTCTGTTAATAATTGTGTCACAATACACAGTCTTGTGTGTACATATCATATGCAGTTTATTTTATGGACAGATTCCTAGAAATGTGATTTCTTGGCCAAAGTGGAAAATGCATTAACAGGTTTTCTAAACATTACCAAATTCCCCTCAACATGGATTGTATCATTTTTATTCCACCAGAAAAATATGGGAATGCCTGTATCCCCAAAGTGTAACCACATGAGCATCTTATCAATCTCTGTTTTTCTGAATTTGACTTAGATCTGATTTCCCCAATGCAGGACTTTCTAATATCTCTGTGATATATGATCCCTTTCACTGTACGCAGTGAACAGAAGTCTTATGGAAATGTAATATTACGCATATTCGATATACACGGGATAGACAAACAGTTCTTCAAAAAAATCAGTTTTTAGTGTCAATTAATTCATCAAAACAAAGTACCAAAGAGCATGCAGCTTGGTATCTTGCTTTTAACAATGACTTCTTTGCTTTCTTTCCTTGATTAAATAATTGTCTTAAGTAATTAGTTAAGAGCTCTACAGAACTCCAACCCAAGTTCCAGTCTCATATTATCACTAGTAGTTTGATTTCTTAATATTTTTCTGCCACTTCTAATTAGTTAATTCTCTCAGTCACCCAGGGCAGACCCTCCAATTATCTCTCATTCTCTTCTCTATATGTCTGTTACCTAAGCAATCATCAAGATGTATTCCAGATTTTTCATTAAAGGAGTTCTTGTACATTGCCCATTTTTAAACCCTATTTCTACCCTAGTCCCCATACTCATTATCTAATGCCAGGGCTACTGGACTATTACCTTAACCAGTCTCCCAGTCTCTACTCTGCTGTGCCCACCATAAATTACCCACTGTCAGTTTCACATCTTGATCAAATGCCACTAAGGCCAACACGCTACCCACGAAGATGCTTTTCAACCTGTGTTCCAAGGAGATACCTCACTGTTATACCAACAAAACAGGTCTATTTAAATTTTTTTTCACATATTACATTTCCATAAGATTTCGTGTGTGTGTGTGTGTGTTTTTGGGGGACAGAATCTCACTCTGTTGCCCAGGCTGGAGTGCAATGGCGTGATCTTGGCTCACTTGCAACCTCCAACTCCTGGATTCAAGTGATTATCCTGCCCCAGCCTCCCGAGTAGCTGAGACTACAGACACACACCACTATGCCTGGCTAATTTTTCTATTTTTAGTAGAGACGCGGTTTCACCATGTTGCCGCTGGTCTTGAACTCCTGGCCTCAAGTGATCCGCCCACCTTGGCCTCCCAAAGTGCTGGGATTAAAGGCGTAGCCACCATATCTGGCCTCCATAAGATTTCAATTGGGAAAAAAGTGTTCTGCTGCTGAAAACAAAGCACGAGTACAAAAGCCACAGGTCTACAGAATATAATCTGGCTTTGTTGTGCCAACTCAATTTTCTCTTGCTTCTCTTTATTAATGGGTTCATATATTTAGTAATACTTTAAAACCTAGTATTTGCCAGTTTTAAAGTAATAAAGTAATACTTTAAAACCAGTATATTGCCATTGTCAACCAATAAAAAAAGACACGTCTGCACCTTCAGAAAATCTACAGCCTACTATAAGACAGATTAGCAATTACAATGAAATGTGCTATATACTCCTGAGAGAAAAAAAAAAACAACTCTGTATGTAACCAGGGAAGTGAGAACATTCTCCAATCCTGAGTTTCATAAAAAGTGTAAATAATAATAAGCCTCTTTATTATTCTATAGGGCTATAGGCAAAGCAGCCTCTGGGGGAAAAAAAGTTTTAATTAAAGGAAGAATGTGGAAGAAATGTGAAACAGATGCAGGATAAAGAGCAGTCTGTTAATGGTGGGTAGAATTCTATAGGATACAGTGATATGATCTGGGAGGAAAATGAATGGTATGAAGTTAGGATGGAGAGAGAAAGCACAGTCAAGATAAGGGACCTTAGAGCTTTTATCTTGAGTAGTGACCAAGATCTCTCTCTCTTTCTTTCTTTTCTTACACAGACATGTAAGGTATTAATTTAACTGGTTACAAGCAAATTAGTTGCAGAAGGAGGGCAATCCATTTGGGATTCATCCGTGGCAGAGACAGATGACTCTTCTGATAGAATTCCTGGTGGATAAGAAGACTTCTGTTTCCCTATAAGTAGATACCTGTGACCTCTATTAATCTCTTGGGTTCTAGGGGAAAATTCCATGCCCACAGCTTTAGTCATATAGGTGCTAGATGCTGAGACCTTGTGTGTCAATGGGCTCCCCACAGGTGAGCAATAGGATATCTTTTTTTTTGAGATGACGTCTCGCTCTGTTGCCTAGGCTGGAGTGCAGTGGTGCCGATCTCAGCTCACTGCAACCTCTGCCTCCTGGGTTCAAGTGATTCTCCTGCCTCAGCCTCCCAAGTAGCTGGGACTACAGGCGCATGCCACCACGCCTGGCTAATTTTTTGTAGTTTTAGTAGAGATGGGGTTTCACCATGTTAGCCAGGATGGTCTTGATCTCCTGACTTCGTGATCCGCCCGCCCTGGCCTCCCAAAGTGCTGGGATTACAGGCGTGAGCCACTGCACCCGGCCTAGGATATCTTTTTGGTATCCCATTCAGAGGTCTGCAAGTTGCTATGTACACAGTATATATTTAATGTTTCTGAATATAAAAGTGAATATTCTTCATGACACTGATTTAAAGTCAGTAAAGTTTCCCAAATTAACTTGAAGGATCAATTAAAAAAAATTTTAATAGGGTCTCCCTCTGTCACCCAGCCTGGAGTGCAATGGCACAATGACAGCTCACTGCAGCCTTGAACTACTGACCTCAAGCAATCCTCTCACCTCAGCCTCCTGAGTAGCTGGGACTACAGGTTCATGCCACCATGCCCAGCTAAACTTTAAATTTTTGTAGCGATGAGGCTGCCCAGGCTGATCTCGAAACTCCTGGCCTGAAGTGATCCTCCTGCCTCGCACTCCCAAAGTACTTCGATTACAGGTGTGAGCCACTACACCCAGCCCATAGACAGATAAATTTATCTGAAGTCAGACTGCTTGAATTTAGCTTCCAAATCTGCCCTTTACTATCTGTATGTGGTCCTGGGCAAATTAATGTGTCTTAGTTTCCTTATCTATAAAAATAGTGATAACAACAATAACACCCAACTCACAAAATTGTGAGGATCGAATAAATTAAAACACATGAAGTACTTAAAACAATGCCTAGTAGACAGTAAGCACCTTCCTGAGGCATTATTTTCATAGGGCATGAGATCTTTTAAAGTCCTGCACTGCTATACAGTGCAATGAATATGTTAATTTACTTCTTCAAATTTCAACGATCACTTCATGGCTGGCCTATGAAGTTGTTTCTTACCTGGATCAAAATTATCACCAAATATTCTCTTGGCAGGAATCTTCAGAGCCATAGCAGGAAACTGTTTTTTTAACTAAAATTTTTAAAAATAACATTATATGAACTAATTTTATAAGTCTTCTAGTTATGCATACATCAAAGCCAAATACAATCTGATTTTAAAGAAAATCCATCATAAGACATACTTTTGAATTTATGATCATCCGAAGTACAATATTACAATATTATTTTATTATACCAATAAAATGTCACAAACTAGTCATCTTTTTTGGTCCCAATAAAATACCTGGTATCTATGTGACCTAGAATAAAATACTCAACATCTGCATCTCATTTTCCTGCCTGTAAAGTGAGGATAATTTTAACAATTACCTTACAGATTGGTTGTTTTAAAGGAGATTATGTATGGCAAGTGCTTAGGCTAGAACCTGGTGTTACAGTTCCGAATACGTATTACTCACTTATTATCTCAGGAGAAGATATGATCTTGGTGTTTTCTCTACATGGATTGACAATAGATTTCTAAGGAAGTAGATGAATTTTGCTTTCAATATCCTTTCTGCTCTAACCTTCCCCTTACTAATATTCTAATAAGTGAGACCTCATCTCTACAAAAATAAAATAAAAAAAAAATACCTAGTCATGGTGGCACATGTCTGTGGTCCCAGCTACTTCTAAGGCTGAGGTGGGAGGATTGCTTGAGCCTGGAAGGTTGAGGCTGCAGTGAGCCATGATTATGCCATTGCACTTCAGCCTGGGCAACAGAGTGAGACCACGTCTCAAATATATATATATTTTTTCTAATACATTTGTTTATCAGATATGCTTGTCTTCAGAGAAGGAAAACTTGGCCCTGAGGAAATTAAATTTGGGGCAGTTAAGTCACAAAAATGGGTTATATTTTCATTATAAGTTTGATGTCAAAAATACACACACATATGTAAAAACTGTATCTCAGCTGGGCATGATGGCTCACTGAGGCCTGTAATCCCAGCACTTTGGGAGGTTGATGTGGGAGGATTGCTTGAGCTCAGGAGTTTGAGACCAGCCTGGGCAACATAGCAAGGCCTTATCTCTACCAAAAAAAAAAAAAAAAAACAGCTGGGTGTAGTCCAGCTATACAGTATGCAGGAGGCTGAGGTGGGAGGATCACTTGAACCAGGGAGGTCAAGGTTGCAGTGCACTGTGATCACACCATTGCACTCCAGCCTGGGTGACAGAGCAACAACCCGTCTCACCAAATACAAACAAACAAACAAAACACCCCAAAACGATACCTCTAACTACCAACTGATAGGAAATACAAAGAACAGAGGAATGTACTAATCACTTTACAGCACGGGGCATGCTGTCAGTAAAATGCAGACTGAAAAATATGTAAACAAATGATCTTGTTTTTTTTCATACACACACACGAAAAAAATGTGTAAAGGAAAGAAAAGAAACGCAGAGGGGGAACCTAGTGATTAAATGACACTTAACAGACTTATCAACCAGTCACATAAACCCTAACTGGATATCTGATATTAAGGCATTACTGTTCATTTATTTTTAGATGTGGTAATGATACTGTGTATACATTTTGTTTTTAAGAATTTTTATCTTTTAGAGATGTATACTAAAATATTTACAGATGAAAAGATATGATGTCTGAAATTTGTGTTGAAATTATGATGAGCTGGCTAGGGATAGAGATGAACCAGGAATGGCCATGTATCAGTAATTATTGAAGCTGGATGGTAACATATTATTATTTTCTGAATTGGTACTAGTATGTCTACTTCTGTATGTGTTTGACAATTTCCTTCCTTCCTTCCTTCCTTCCTTCCTCCCTCCCTCCCTCCACTTCCTTTCCCTTCTCTTTCCCCTTCCCTTCCCTCCCCCTCCCCCTCTCCCTCTCTCTTTCTTTTTTCCCTTAAGATAGTCTATAGCTCTATCAACCAGGCTGGAATGCAGTGCTGACCTCCTGGGCTCAAGTGATCCTCCCCTCAGCCTCCTGAGTAGCTGGGACCACAGGGCACACACCACCACACCTAGCAAGTTGTTTTATTTTTTGTAGAGACAGTCTCATTAAGTCATTGCCCGGGCTGGTGTTGAACTCCTGAGCTCAAGCAATCCTCCTGCCTCAGCCTTGCAAAGTGCTAGGATTATAGGTGTGAGCCACTGTTCCTCGCCTGTGTTTGACAATTTCTATAATAAAAAGTTTAAAATATACACTAGTCATAAAGGACACATTGAAGTTGCCAAAATGCCTAGAGATTTTTTCTTTTCTTTTATTCTAAAAGGAGTACAGGAAAATAATTTGTGTTTTCGAACTTAGGGAAATCCAGACCAGGTTCAACCTGATTTCTGTAGTTTCAAATAATTCAACCAATAACTATTTTCCTATTTTTTTCTTTGCCCCTCACTACAGGAGGCAGAATTACAAGGAGTTACATAAAAAGAGACACAGAAAGTGATGAAATAAGAACAATGAAAAAAGGGTGAAAAGAAATACAAAAGAAATTAGGGAGACGAATGATAAAACCTGAACTACAAGTTAAGGAAACTCTTCTGCAAAAAGTCGAAAGATGGGATGTTTCACAGAAGAGAGAATGAAAGTGATCATGGATGGAGGTACCCCAAACAAGCTTTCCTATTTTATTTTTACGCTTACAGATACTCAAATATTAACAATTTAATTAATCACCTGCTATTAAAATCATGATGACACACTACCAGTGTGGATCTCCACAATGCTGAGTTTTTAGATGACATTCCCTACACCCCTTCCTCTTATGAAGAGTTTCACAAGACAACATCTTTAGAAGGTAAATCTAGCCTACGAAATATTTTAAGCAAAAGACAGAAAGAAGTCTCAAATGTATGTGGTGTATGCGGTGTGTGTGTGTGTGTGTGTGTGAGAGAGAGAGAGAGAGAGAAAGAAAGAGAGAGACACAGACACTACAGTCATGTTATTTTTACCCGAGCATAACCCAGGCATCCTGATGGGTACAGGTGGATTTACACACTCCTCAAAGACATGCTGAACATGTAGATAATGCATATTCAAGAGTTTCAAAATGAGCTAACATTTCAACCCTCACTCAGCCTCCAATATAAGCCATTTTTTAAAAAATCACTAAAAACTTATGGAAGATATTTCCATGTACAAACTCTTATTACTATTGTTTCAACAGTATAACTTTAATTACAGGAAAAAAAAAACCTATCTCAATATACTTTGATGAAGCAAATATCTAAAACTACACAGGTTGAATATCACAAATCTGAAAATCTGAAATGCTGCAAAACCAGTAACTTTTTGAGTGCTCAAAGGAAATGCTCACTGGGGCATTTCAGATTTCAGATTTTCAGATTTGGGATGGTTAACTGGTAAGTACAACTCAAATATTCCAAAATTTGAAAAAAATTTGAAATCCAAATCACTCTGGTTCCAAGTATTTCAGATAAAGGATACTCAACCTGTATCTAGTGAGTGCAGTTGCATATGCATTAAAGAAAAACTGAAGAACAGAAGAAAACGTAAAATGTTAAGTTATTTCTGAGCAGCAACATTACAGGTGTTTTGTTCTAGTTTTTGTTTTGAGACAGGGTATCAAGAGTGCAGTGGCATGGTCATGGCTCATTGCAGCCTCAACCACCCAGGCTCAAGTGGTCCTCCTACCACAGCCTCTGAAGTAGCCAGAACTATGGGTATGTGCCACTACACTAACTTCTTATTTTTATTTTTTTTGTAGAGATGGAGTCTCCCTATTAATTTTACATAGGAAAAAATAAATATTTTTAAATTGCAGTATTATCTTCAGAAATTCAATTTCAAGTAGCAAGTGATCTGAGTATTAGGAACAAATATACAGATAGTGAAATGCTAAATAAAGATGAATCAGAAGTGTAATTTTCATGACTTAACAAAACACAGGAAGTGGTACAGCTAGACATTGTTTGATTCATTCTGACCCATTTAGGAATTTGTTTCTTAATTGATATATGTGTAACTTTCCTCATATTCAAAAATATCTTACAAATAATAACCCACAGGCATATATTTATTCCTATGTTTAAAATCAAGAGACAGGGTTAAGAAATTTTAAAATTCCCTTCTTTTTTTTTTTTTGAGATAGAGTCTCGCTCTGTGGCCCAGGCTGGAGGGCGGTGGCACAATCTTGGCTCACTGCAACCTCTGCCTTCTGGGTTCACGCCATTCTCCTGCCTTAGCCTCCCAAGTAGCTGAGACTACAGGTGCCCACCACCATGCCCAGCTAATTTTTTGTATTTTTAGTAGAGATGGGGTTTCACCATGTTAGCCAGGATGGTCTCGATCTCCTGACCTCGTGATCCGCCCGCCTCAGCCTCCCAACGTGCTGGGATTACAGGCGTGAGCCACGTGCCCAGCCCAAAATTCTGTTCTTAAATATATAACAAGAGTTTTTCCAGAGAATGCCTAGTAATCTACCATTCATTAAACAATGACACTGGGAGATCCCTATTTATTAATACATGAGAGCAGAGGAATTTCAATTTGGGACTTGAGGCCAAGGACAGTGGCCCATAGCTGTAATCTCAGCACGTTAGGAGACCTAAGTGGGCGGATCACATGAGGCCAGGACTTTGAGACCAGCCTGGCCAACATGGCAAAACCCCATCTCTACTAAAACTACAAAAACACTAGCCAGGCGTAGTAACTCATGCTTGTAATCCCAGCTACTTGGGAGGCTGAGGCATGAGAATCGCTTGCACATGGGAGGCAAAGTACGTTGTAGTGAGCCAAGATTGTGCCACTGCACTCCGGCCTGGGTGACAGAGCAAGACCATCTCTCAAAAATAAATAAACAAACACATAAACAAACAAACAAATAAATAAATAAACAAACAGAGGATTTGAGGCACAATTGCTTTTGTTCTTAACTGAAGCAAAACTTTAAATTCAGGACCGTCTTAATGACCTGGAGTTCCATAATAGCTATTAATAACTCAAGAGGTATGCTTTAGTTTCTATGTATGATCTTCACAAACACTGCTACCTGTGGAAGATATGGACTGATGTATGACAGTGACCATGGTGGTCTTGCTGCCTTTATTTTTTTAGATGGGGTCTTGCTATATTGCCCAGATGGCTGTGCAATGGGGCAATCATGCCTCACTGTACCCTCTGAACTCCTAGGCTCAAATGTTCCTTCTGCCTCAGCCTCCCAAAGTGCTGGAATTACAGATGTGAACCATCATGCCTGGCTCTTTGCTGCCTACTTTAGCAAGTATGTACTGTATATACTGTAAACACTAGATTATGAATACTATTTAGTATCTGAGTTATGAAAATATAGAAACAGGTTTTAGTAATTTAAATAGCTAATGGTCTCTTAGATCTCACCACTTAGGTAGCTGTCAGAACTCTAAAAGTCAATAGTCATTTCAGTTGCGTTAACTACTTAAAATCTGGAACCTAAGACATATCTCTAAGAATGGAAACAAACTATGGAAGGGAGATAGGTTCGTGACAGACTTTCAAACATAAAGCTTACAGTAGGCAGTTTAACCAGAAATACCATGATGATTAACACTTATCAGAGAGGTAGGTAGAAAGAACTGACTTCTAATTTTTTATGACATTAAAAGGTATTTTATCTAGTTCTCATATTTTTAATGGTTTATTTGGAATTGTTCAGCAGTCCTCTCTCTACCCTTTCTTTGTAAGCATTCCAAAGTTAGGATGTTTTTGAAGAATCTCTTACCTTTGTCTGCTTGTCTGACATATTAATATGTCAGTATCAACTTAATCATTCAAATACATTTCTCTTATTTTGGGGTTTTCTCAGGTGCTTTCTTTTAATTAGAAATCTTGTAGACTATTACTTACAGTGTTGTAAAGTTTATCAAACTCTGCATATCTCCTGAAGACAAACCATTCACTCCTTCCCACGGAAACCAGAACTTTATAAACCTGTGGAAATAAAAAGTAACAATGTAACAAAATTTAATTGCAAAAAACCCATTAGCTACTTAAATACATTAAACCTGTTTTCATATATATATATATTTTGAAACAGTCTGGCTCTTTCAATAAGGCTGATATTTTCATATTCTGAAACTGATACTAACATTAACATTTTTATATGATTCTCCAAGATACATAAACATACCAATTAAAGCACTTATTGAATCTTGTCAAATGGTATTCTTGGCTGGGCTCAGTGGGTCATGCCTGTAATCTCAGCACTTTGTGAGGCTGAGGTGGGAGGATCACTTGAGCGTAGGAGCTGGAGACCAGCCTGGGCAACATAGGGAGACCCCGTCTTTACAAAAAACTTAAAAATTAGCCAGGGATGGTGTACACACCTGTAGTCCCAGCTACGCGGGAGGCTGAGGTAAGAGGACTGCTTGAGCCCAGGTAAGTCGAGGCTGTAGTGAGCTGAGATCACACCACTGCACTCCAGCCTGAGTGTCAAAAGCGAGATCATGACTTGAGGGAAAAAAAGTGGTATCTTGTGATGGGAAGAATATGAGGTCACGAAAAAAAACAGGTGATATTTTATTTTTCAAATGTTACAAAATATTTCTGTGATTTTCAGGGAATAACATAGTCAACACCCACGTGCTCATTATTTGGATCTACTGAATTTCTAACATTTTGCCATTCTTGCTTCAGATTTTTTTGCCAAAGAATAAAATACTATAGATTCAATTGTTGCCACTTTCCTCTCTTCTTCCCTAGCAGTAATTACTACCTTGAACTTACAAAGTATTTTCAAAAGTGATACTTGCTTCATAAAAAACCTTCAATTATTAGTTCTCTTCATCTTTCACATAGTAGTTTTAGGTCACCTTTCACATAGTAGTTTTCAAACTATTAATAAGAATTTATTCTCAGATTTCCTAGTATTATCTTCCATATTCAGTATTTTCAAGTATACATAACCTCATATAATCATAATCCAACAACCCTATGAAGTAAGCAGAACAAATATTATAACCCCCCACTATACATGAGACACCCTACATGAGCTGCAGGATGGTAATCTGGCTCTCTTGGTCTTAACCGAAAAGGAATCTGGTTGTCTTAGAGGAAGCTATTACGTGTAAGATGTTAGAATTAATTTGATACCCCCCCCCCCATGGACAGTATGCAGAAGTAGAGGGCAAAAAACTTAGCCAAGGTTCAAGTGATGTTGAGTAAGACTAGACAAGAGATTTATCTCACATGGCACTCAGGATCAGACAAGCCTAGAAGCAGAACTGCTGTAAGAGAATAAAACACTTAAGTTTATATGATTGTGAGTTTCTTGAATTATTTGTGCTGACTTGGTGAGAAGAATGGACCTTAGAAAGTTCAGGTGGCCTCCCCTGGCTACCCAAATACAGCCAAGACCAGGAGCAAGTCTAGGTTCCAAGCTGGAGCAGCTCTGCGGCAAATATATTTACAGAAGGCAAGATAAAGCCTTGTGAAATTATGAATTAACAGTATGATTTATAAACAAGTGCTTATTAAATATGTACTAATAAAATAGTAGACAAAAACAAAAACTAATCAAATCCTTAAAAATACTTCCATTGGTAAAAAGCAAAACAAGATTAGATTCCCTGTGAAATCTAACAGAATTTCACAGGAAACAGTACAATACTTAATACAATATGAAATTATCTTATTTGCATATTTCCTTATTGTCTGTCTTGCCCTAGTTAATGAAAGTTCCTTGAGAGCTAGGGCTAATGTCACTCTTGTTCCACTGTATCCCCAGTGCCTAGAATATGACATAGAAACTCACAATTTCTCAAGTGGATAAATGAAAATATAATTTAGACTTGGCTTAAGTCAAGACACCTACAATGCAACACATTTCCCTGTTAGAAGCTTCATGGCATAGAACTATATAAACTACCTATGCAAACTAGAGTATAAAAATATTATCAAGGCTGGGCGTGGTGGCTCATTTCTGTAATCCCAAAGCATCGGAAGGCTGAGGCAGGAGAACCACTTGAGTCCAGGAGTTCAAGACCAACCTATTCAACATAGCAAGACCTGTCTCTATTAAATTTAAATTCAGGCTGGGCGCGGTGGCTCATGCCTGTAATTCCAGCACTTTTGGAGGCCAAGGCAGGTGGATCACGCAAGAGATAGAGACCTTGCCAACATGGTGAAACCCCGTCCCTACTAAAAAAAAAAAAAAAGGAATATATATATATATATATATATATATATATATATATATAAATACACACACATACACACAAAAAAAATTAGCTGGGCATGGTGGCATGCACCTGTAGTCCCAGCTACTCGGGAGGCTGAGGCAGTAGAATCGCTTGAACCCAGGAAGTGGAGGTTGCAGTGAGCCTAGATTGTGCCACTGCACTCCAGCCTGGCAACAGAGCGAGATTCCGTCTCAAAAAAAAAAAAAAAAATTAATTAATTAATTAATTAAAAACATAAAAATATTATCGATAACACGGGTACCTAGGCTGAACAGAGCATCTGTGTTGGGTGGGATGGGGTCTATCTGCACTGAGAGAACCAAGTTTCTTGAGGATTGAGGACTACACTGTAGTAATCAGCAAATAACAGATGAACAATTCAACAAATACTTATTTGAATTCCTACTATCTTTGTTCTAGGGGCTGGTGAAACGATAATGAAGAAGTCCTTGCTTCAAATAACCTTGCATTCTACTCAAAAGCGGCACATATAAACAAACACGAAATGTGGCAGGAGGGAAAGCAAGACAGAATGAGAGGGGTAGCGTGGGGTGTGAAGGTGCTGTTTTTTATAGGGTGGTCAGAATATGCCTCTCTAATAAGGCAATATTTGAGAATCTGAAGGAAGTAAATGAATAAGGTGATTTAGTTAGGGCCTTTGAGAACTCAGTGCACAGCGTAAAAACAGCTGGGTAAGAGAAATGTTACAGGTCTCCTCAACCATCCTACAGAAGACATGGAAATACTTCCAGCCTGGAAAATCAAAGGACACACGAGATAATCTGCTGACATTTGCTATGTGTGAACTTCCATCAAACTTGGCAGGAGGTATCCTCTCGAGGAAAGAATGACCCAAAGGCAAAAATAAGGAGGGGGAAGGAAGGAAGAAAAACTTTCACACACTCTACCGTTTTATTCTAGGTATATCAACCTTTGTTTACCTTCAATGTGATACTGCTAAAAATTTGCTTATACAAATGTGCAACAAATGCCTACTGTTTAAGATATTCCTGCAATGTAGAAGCTCAGAAGGGGTATATGGTCAGAAACACATTGCAATTTATCTGCTCTGGGATGTGGTGCCAAGTGTGGCAGGTGTGTCTGTTAAGGAAGAGAGGACAGAGGGAATGCTTTCCCTGCTCCTTGTCTGAGACCTTGAGAGAAAACCATCATTTTCTGGCACCCAGCCCCACCTAGTTAAGAAGGCAGAGAGATTTAGTTTAACTCCTCAGCTTTCCTCAACTGCCCTATGACGGGGACTCTGAGTTGAAAGTCACCTGTCATGGGACTCAACTGGCAGTGACCAGGTAACCCCCTTTTTAGAGGCTGGGTTGGACCACTGAGCCAGGAGCAGGAGAAGGACATGTCAGAGCCTCAGGGGGCTCTACAGCTATCAAGGGCCAAGGTACTGAGTCAGTGGAGAGTTGCCGCAAGACCCTGGTCAAGTCAACAAAGAGATCACAAGCTAGTTCATCAACTGAAGGTGCCAGCAATGGATGCCAGCAAAATGCCCAGGTTATCAGGTCAGTCATAGCTGGCTATCTGCCAGACCAGCCACTTTACAGCTCAAAAAACAAAGATCTAGAGGGACGACAAGAACTCAAGAGGCTTCACCAGGCTACCATGAGGTCATTCACCAACTCAACAATATTGTGAAAGGGGACACCTCTCCTTCCATAAACCATGATGCCAACCTGAGGAGGATGTGTGTTCAAGTAAGAGAAAGAAAGTAGAAGAGAGGCTAAGCATTTTATCCTGAGACCTGGTTAAATTATTAGATCAGACTAAGTATTAAACAGAATTGGGCTAAATGAATTTCTTCATATTACTCATACAACATAGAAAAGATCTAGTTGGAAGTAACCAAAGTGTGGTTTTCAGACTTCCTGCATCAGGATGAACTGGTCAAGTGTGCTGAACAATTCAGATTACAGTCTTGTATAGTACACAGTTATTTACTCATTTTACAAATAAGGCAACTGAAACACAGACAGGTGAAGTAATTCATACATCCCAGATTTGAACCCAGGCCATCTGACTCCAGAGTTCCAACTCTGTAGGTGAGGACAGAGTGGGGAGTTACGAGGAAGAGCATATCAGTAATATACATGATAAATGGCTTCTTTTTTTCAGGGGGAGGAGGGCACAAGACCTCTGTATGTACTAATAGGACTACTGGAACTACATACAATATTGTATGTTTCAGCACACTAATTAGAAAAGTCACTGTTCTCCAATAATAAAAACTGATACACAGATTGAGCAAATGTTCATTGTGCTTACTCTTTATAAAGCCCTGTAGTAGATACTACAGTGATAAATGATAAAATTAGAAATGGCTTAGCCTTTAAGGTAAAAACAAAAAAAATACTGAATTAAATATTTTAAAACTGACAGATACTATAAACATTTCAGGACAGTAGTTCTTAATATGAAATCGATGTCTTCAGGAGTCCATTAATTCCTGACAGTGCATGCAAATTGTAAGTGTGTGTGCAGATCCATGTGTATGCACATGCACATTTTCTGTTAAGAAGATTAGTTAGTAGCTGGGCATGGTGGCGGGCGCCTATAGTCCCAGCTACTCGGGAGGCTGACGCAGGAGAATGGCATGAACCAGGAGGCGGAGCTTGCAGTGAGCCAAGATCGCGCCACTGCACTCCAGCCTGGGTGACAGTGTCAGACTCTGTCTCAAAAAAAAAAAAAAAAAAACCCAAGAAGATTAGTTAGATACGGTCAGGTGTGGTGGCTCACGCCTGTAATCCCAGCACTTTGGGACGCCAAGGTGGGCGGATCACGAGGTCAAGAGATCAAGACCATCCTGACCAATATGGTAAAACCCCATCTCTACTAAAAATACAAAAATTGGCTGGGCGTGGTGGCACGTGGCTGTAGTCCCAGCTACTCAGGAGGCTGAGGCAGGAGAATCACTTGAACCCAGGAGGCAAAGGTTGAACCCAGGAGGCAGTGAGCAGAGGTTGTACCACTGCACTCCAGCCTGGTGACAGAATGAGACTCTGTCTCAAAAAAAAAAAAAAAAAGAGGATTAGTTAGATAGTTTCATACAATTCTCCAATTCTCCAAGAGGGTAAGTAAAGAGACTAAAAAAGGAAAATTTATTCCATTACGGTAGCCACAGAAGACTTTGTGGAGAACAGATTATGTGAAAGAAGTAAAACCCAGGTATGTGGGAGATGGGGAAGCGGGTGTTCTAGGTTGGAGAAGAAAAGCAGAAATGAAAATATTCTCTATATTCAATTTTTTTCCACATGCTTAATGTTAAGTACTTACAGTAAACCTCTTCTTTTTCTCTCTGTGTTCATCAGAGCTGGGAATGCTTACACTTGGGCAGCTTTCCTTGTAGTCCATGGTATGATCTCTTTGCATTTAATCCCTCAAGAGCACACCAAAAATTGCGTCCGAAGAAACAGTCAGCAGAGGACAAACTCAATTAACTAATCCAAAACATAACACCTCTTGAAGTAATGTTCAAATTCCATCATGCAACCTTAACCAACAGAAAAAAAAAAAAAAAGAAGTGATTAACAAAAACAATTTTAACATACTATGACGGTTATTCCTTAAGCATGGGACTAATTTTACATTTATTCTGGCAGGAATTTACTTTTGCTCATCAGTCTCAGCCCAGGTTAGAGATTTAGTTTCTACTGTGTTCCTACTACAACCCACAAATATCTGCAGTCCATCTACCTTCCTTCCTATTAGGAAATTCCAGTAACTTACACACCTCAGTTCGTGTAGACTAAGCACTAACTCTCACGTAGAAAAGATCTAGTTGGAGGTAACCAAAGTGTGGTTTTCAGACTTCCTGAATCAGGATGAACTGGTCAAGTGTGCTGAACAATTCAGATTACAATCCTGTATAGGACATAACTATTTACTCATTTTACAAATAAGGCAACTGAAACACAGAGAGGTGAAATAATTCATACATCCCGGATTTGAACCCAGGCCATCTGACTCCAGAGTTCCAACTCTTAACCACTGTACTATGCTTCATTATAACTGTGGATTATTCTTTTGTACTGAACCTCTGGTCAGAGACACTACCGTAGATCTTCCTACAAAATAAATGCAGTATGTTAATATCATCCCACTCATGAATAAAGGGCTAGAGATGTCACACTGATGTCACCTTTGCTACACACAGCAGCCCATACTCTGACACCACATGACACCAAATAATACCTTTCTTTTAGAGACAGGGTGTTGCTATGTTGCCTAGGTTAGAATGCAGTAGCTATTCACAGATACAATCATGCTGCACTGCAGCCTCAAACTCCTAGGCTCAAGTGATGTTCCTGCTTGAGCCTCCCAAGTAGCTGCGACTATAGGCACAGACCATCACGCCTGGCTCAAACAATACTTTTTTTTGTTTTTTTCTTAAGATACGGGGTCTCATTACATTGCCCAGGCTGGTCTTGAACTCCTGGGCTCAAGCATTCCTTCCAACTTAATCTCCCAAAGTGCTAGGATTACAGGCATGAGCCACCACACTCAGACTAAATAATACTTTTTAAAGTGTCAGTATGCTTGGATAATTTCCCTGGATGGTCAGTTTCAGGAAGTCGCCGTAACAGATCTGGTCACTATAAATAAATTATATTCAGGTAATGACTTAAAATATATATCAGCAGGCATTGAATATTCAGGTATAATGAGTTTTAACTGATTATAAGAATGCTTCCTTTGAGATGATTCAAAGCTTCCCTTGTTGGATTTGCTGCTGGAAATGCAGTCAGAAAGATTTCTTTTTTTTTTTTTGAGACGACGTTTTGCTCTTGTCACCCCAGGCTGGAGAGCAATGGCGTGATCTTGGCTCCCTGTAGCCTCCGCCTCCCGGGTTCAAGCGATTCTCCTGCCTCAGCCTCCCAAGTAGCTGGGATTACGGGTACGTGCCACCTCGTCCAACTAATTTTGTATTTTTAGTAGAGACGGCGTTTCTCCATGTTGGTCAGGCTGGTCTCAAACTCCTGACCTCAGGTGATCCGTCTGCCTCGGCCTCCCAAAGTGCTGGGATTACAGGCGTGAACCACTGCGCCCAGCAGTCAGAAATATTTCTGTGTAGCTGAATTCGTTGTTGAATATACAGACAAGTAATTGGTCCCGCCTCAACAAAGAGTACAGCATCTGTCTGTAAATTATAGCATTCTAAAGCCCCATAATAGTAGCTGCTTTGCCCCACTAAGACCAGGGAAGCACCTGACCAGAGCCTGGCCTGCCTGTCACTGCCTAAGCATGAGAGCAGGTGGAACCTATTGTACTTCTAAGGCAGACTGGCCCTGTCCTGGAACCTTAGAAGTCACATTAACCCATGCTTCTCCTCCTGCAGCAGAGATACTGAGAAGGTGAAGGTTATGAGCTACACTTTCCACACCTCTCCCTTGAGAATGTGGGGCTCAGGGTGGCAGGTACTGCTGTTACTTTATGTGAGTGCCTTGCTGTGCTATAGCCCACAGAAGCAGAATTCCTCAGGTCCTCCTTTTGGAAGGGACAGTAAGGTATCACATTAAGTAGCATCAGGAATAAAGGAGAAGGAAAGAGATGGTAGGCAGGACAACTTGTTTCCTGCAAGGTACCCAGGGGACATCTAAGAGAACAGGTACAGCTGGCAGTTAAGTGTAGAAGTCTACACTCAAGAAGCACACTCAAACCTGAGCCAAAGGTTCCAGTTTGGCAATTGCACTTGACAGTCTCTATCTGCCCTTCCAGACCCAAATGCCACTCTTTCTCCACCCAGCCACATGTCCAGAAGTCTGAGCTCTACGGACTGCACACTACTTTGCCTTTGCCCTCTGGCTGGATGCAGCCATGAGAGTCACTAACAAATTACAGGGTAAGAGAAGCATGGCGCTAAGATATTTGTTCCCCTGGTCCCTTTCTGACATCAGTGGTTTACCCACCTAAGCCCACAGTTCCTAGCAGGCAGCCCCTCTTCCACAGCTACAGCTGAAGGGCCTGGGAATAATAACAGCTTCCTGACTTTGCTAGTAAAGAGGTGCTTCAACAAGCCATGATGGTTCCTCTAATCCTGCCCACAACATCTTAGTTAACAATCCCTTTGTTAAACTCCCTTCAACTACATTTGAGTGTGTCATATGACTGAGGCAGTTAACTGGTACCAAGAAGACCGCAGGAAACACAGCCTCACAAATGGAATGTGTACTTGACAAGTGTCCTGAAAATCTTCCCATGGGGGGAGGGGATGGCACACAGTGACATCATGATCGCTCAAACTACTACCTGTGCATAGTGTCACAGGATGGAGTGCAGGTGGAGAGTGCTCAAAGTCCAAGTAGCAGATAAAAACACTGACTTCAGAGACTGCAATGTGGGCTGGGGCTGCTTCTGGCTGTCCTTGAGAATGTGCCTAAAGCAAATGACAAAGTTAAAGCTGTGAATTCCCAAAGAGATGGGTAGAAAACCCGTGGCTGTTTTATTAGAGTACTTCATCTCTTATAGTTGCCGAGCTGAGAAGACTAAGGATCAAGCCCAGGGTTTGATGGCTAGGGTTGCAGAGCCAATTCAATATATAATCCTGCAAAGTCTAATGTGTTAACATACGGCACTGGCTGGAAAGGAGAATGACTTGAATCATAGACGCAGGCATTTGGGTAGGCATAGATGAGGCTAAGAATGCTGATCCCCAAATTCAGCTGAACTTCCTTGCTGAAAGCAGCTGTCTGTATCTCTCAGAGAATACCCTGCATCCAAACGCCTCCTTCTCAATAAAACTCTTTTCAAGTTGTTTCACAAGGGATGCTAATTCTCTTCACTATCTACTCCCACCATCTTTCATTGTCTCATAACCCAAAAGACCCCAGAAAGAAGTTCCAAGTCTATTCTGGGAGAAAACTGCCTTTATAACAAAATATTTTAGGATCTCAACAATTTATTTACCAGTGGGAGTGTGGAGAGCACATACAGGAATATATTCAAAGGATCTTAGATCAAGGAAGACTAATAAGATTATTGTGACCTTTTTTCTCTTTTTTTTTTTGAGATGGGGTCTCATTCTGTCGCCTAAGCTGCAGTGCAGGGCGCAATCTTGGGTCACTGTAACCTCCACCTCCAGGGTTCAAGCAATCCTCTCACCTCAGCCTCCCAAGTAGCTGGGACTACAGGCATGCACCACCATGCCTGGCTAATTTTTGTATTTTTGGTAGAGATAGGGTTTCGTCATGTTGGCCAGGCTGGTCTCGAACTCCAGAGCTCAAGCAAACTGCCCATATCGGCCTCCCAAAGTGCTGGGATTGTAGGCATGAGCCACCACACCCAGCGTATTGTGACCCTTTAAACGGCCACAGGCATATACTGTTGATCTTTCTCCAGGCCTTTCCTGAGAAGGACCTGTAGCAATTCCCCAGGATGACTGTCCACTACAGAAATGGGAATATATAATCCTCCCAAGCGCTAGTAGATACTAGCTCTGAAATAACACTAATCTCCTAGAGACCCAGAACATGGTCTACAAGTCAGAGTGGGACTTCCAGAGGTAAGGTCAGAGAGTAAGTCTGTCTCCCAGTGGGTCCAGTGGGACGACAGGCCCATCCTGTGCTTATTTCCCTAGTAACAGAATTGTAGTGGAAATTCCCATATTGGTTCCCTGTCCCATGTCATAGAAGCTATAATGAGAGAAAAGGCCATGAAGAAGCTTCTGGAACTGTCTCCCCTTTTCCTACTAAGAAAGTAATCAAAAAGTATACCACATCCATGGGAAAAGCTCAGAAATCAGTACCACTATCAAAAACTAAAAGGATGCAGGGCTGTTAAAACTTCTTATATCCCCATTTAACTTGGCCATTTACCTAGATCAAAGCTGGAAAGAACTGGGAACATAACAATGGATTACCATAAATTTAATCAGATGGTGACACCAATTTCAAATGGGATTCTAAGATTCTAAATGTAGTGTTTCTGTTTTTGTTTTCTGAAGAAAATTAGCATAACCCCAGACATCTGGTATGACTACTGACCTGGAAAATGCTTTCTTTTCTATCACCATCAGTAAGGACAATGAGATGCAAATTGCATGAAGTGGCAGAAAGGCAGTGTATCTTCATTGTCTCACTTGACGGCTATGTCTGAATTGCCATAATATAGTCTGGAGAGTCCTTGATCATCTTGACAGCCCACAGATCACTATACTGGTCCATCACATGGATGCCATTTTCTTAACTGGACCTGGTGAACAAAAACTAGCAAGCACTTTGGACACCTGCGTAAGACACATACACAATCCAGAGGATGGAAAAAAACTCATGAAAGTTCAGGGACTCACCACACTAGGATTTCCCTGGTCTGAGCCAGGATATCCCGTCTCAAGTGAGAGAAATTACTACACCTTGCACCACTTGCACTGAGAGAGAGGTAAAACAAATAGTGAGTTTCAATACTTGGATATGCTGTTCTGACCCATTTACTGGGTAACCTATGAGCCTGCCAGTTTTTATTGAAGCCCATTCCAAGAGAAGGTTCTAGAGCAATGAAAGCTGCCCTAACCCTTGAGCCTATGCCTCAGCACATCCAGTAGTACTGGAAATGACATGACAAACAGGAATGAACTAAGGACCCCTCTCTCTGACAAGCACCAAGGAAAGAGTAAGAGTTTCAGACCCCTTAGGGTTTGCCAGCAACCACTGTCTGTGGTTCCTGGCTTGTTACTAGGCCCAGGAAGAGATGCAATGACCGCCTATGGAAAATGAAGAGACTGTGTTAAAAGAACAGCCCATCGTGAACAGAGTATTATCGGGTTCACTGAATCATAAAATTAGACATGTACAGCACTAATCCACTTGGTACGGTAAAAGCAAGACTAGGCTTAAGCAAGTCTGGATGGCACAAGTAAACTGCAGGGATCGGCAGCCCGGACTCCCCTACTGTTCGTTCCTCCTTCCTTGTAAGTTTTCTAGACCCACATTTAAGGCCCCATGGGGAGGATCCTCAGGCCAGTTAGCAGGGCAGGAAAAAGGCATGCTTGTTTATGGATGGACATGCACAGTGTGCTGACACCAGCCAGAAGTGAGAAAAGGCAGCCCCACTCAGGGATGGCCTGAAAGAGAGTGGTGAAGGGAAATCTTCCCAGTGGGCAGAACTCTGAGCAGCACACGTGGTGATTTACCTGTCAGGAGGAGTGCCAAAGGGACGTATCTATGATGATCTTGGGCAGTGGCTAATGGATGGCCTGCTGGTCAGTGACTAGTAAAGAACAAGATTGGGAAATTATATATTTTTTAAAGGGAGGTGTGCAGAAGTACGTATACGAACCTTTCACTACAGCACAGAATGTGAGCATATTTGTGTCTCACATCAATGCCCACTACAGACAGGCTCTCAGTAATCATGTGGTCAAGATGACTTGTCTTATGGATGTCAGTCAGCCTCTTTCCCAATCGTCCCATTGCTTGCTCAATGGACCGATGACAAAGTGGCCAAAGCAGTAAGTGTGGAGGCTATATAGGGACAATATGGCCTTCCCCTCACCAAGATGGATTCAGTGCTGCCAGTGCTAAGTGCCCGACCACAACACAAAAGACCAACACTAAGGCCCACTATCCCACCATCCCACACGGGGTATTAGAGAGCCCTTAGGGAAGAATCTGTCTTCACAGAAGCAAGACCGACTTCATATGGTTGCTTTAAGGATTTGAGATAGCGTAAAAGACCTAGCACTGTAAAAGTAACCAATAAATCAGATCTAAAGTATAACAATTTGTTTTGAATTCATTTTTATTCTTTCATTCAACGAACACTTATTGAGTGCTCATCATGCATTAGGCAATAAAAAAGACAACATGAAGTCCGTGCGCGGTGGCTCACACCTGCAATCCCAGCACTTTGGGAGGCTGAGGAGGGTGGATCATGAGGTCAGGAGTTCAAGACCAGCCTGGCCAACATGGTGAAACTCCATCTCTACTAAAAATACAAAAATTAGCTGGGCATGGTGGTACGTGCCTGCAATCCCAGCTACTCGGGAGGCTGAAGGAGGACAATTGCTTGAACTGGGACACAGGAGGCAGAGGTTGCAGTGAGCCAAGATCGTGCTACTGCACTACAGCCTGGGTTACAGAGTGAAACTCTGTCTCAAAAAAACAAAACAAAAAAAAGACAAAGAGAAAATCCTACTCTCACAGAACTCACCTAACGGGGAAGACAGGGAAGACTAACAAGCAACATACAAATTTGTAAGTATGATGTTATGTGTATGCATGGTATACTGAGAGGGTACAGAGAAGGGACACAGCCGCAAACCGTACAGCTTAGCTAAAAATAAAGTCAGGCAGGTATGGAAGCAGAGGTTTGAAAGAGATTCCACCCATTTGCCTCAATCATATTTGGAAAAAGAAGTCAAAATTATATGTTAGGAATAAAGATGTTGCTCTGAAGAAAAACATAAAGAGGTTAAATCACTTGCCCAAGTTAATATGCGACTAACAGGCAATAGAGCTAGAATTCAAATGCAAATCTGTCCAACTCCAAAATCTGTATGTGCATGTTTGCTGTACCACATCGACTCTTCTTAAATAAGATTTTGCTTTCCTTCAAGCTAAATTGAACTGGCAGCCTAATACTTACTGATTAGTGGCTAAACTTATTACAAGCCAGACTGTGCTTTACATGTGTGAATCTGGTTGCTCCTCACAACAGCCCTACCTAGAAGAAATTGAGGAGAAACTGAAGCATGAAAGGATGAAGGACCCTGCCCTAGAGGCAGAGGCAGGATTTGAACCCAGGTGGTCTGACTTCAGGGCTTCTATCCATTATACTACCCTGCCTCCACAACATGTACATGCTTTACAGAGTCCTCTGGGGACCAATGAAGAAAGTTCACAAATTTATTTTAAGTGATTTAAAGTAAAATGAAAAAGCAAGCCTGCTATTACTATACATGTAGTACCTATTTATGCTATAAAACTGAAGCAATTAAAATTCCGCAAAATCATCTTCTGGCCAGGCAGCTAAATAAAACAGAGTAAGAAGGGGATTGACATAAAAACCCACAACTAAGAAAGAACAGAACAAAAAGCTATGTCATTTATGTGGGATTAAAACTGGGACTTTTTTGGGAGATTCATATACATGCAGGGCTTTTCAAAAGAGGAACAGGAAAAGGATCTGCCTTCACTCTGCTAGACAGTCAGAAGATAATTTTGTAGTCTGGTGCTCAGGGGCAGCTGGCTTGCCAGGGGTAGGTAACAGCTCTTCCAAAGAGGCTTAAGATGATGGCAAAACTTTTCAAGGCCAGCCAATTCTTAGGTGAATCTGCAAGGGTAATATAACAGCTAGTAAAGATTAGACAATGGTTCTCATCTGGGGCCAGTTTTGCCTGGAGGATATTTGGCAATGTCCGGAGACATTTTTGGTTGCCACAACTTGCCAGGATGGGGGTGGGAGTGGGGGTGGGCGGTGGTCGTCAGGGATGATGTTAAGCATCTACAATATGCACAGTACTGCCCTACAACAAAAAATGATTTGACCCAAAACGTCAACAGGGCTGAAGGTTGAGAAATAAATATTTACTGAGCACTAATGCCAGGGCTGGTTTAAGCGCTCACATCTAACACATCAATGAGTCCTCATAGCAACCTCTGAGGTAAATATCATTATCCTCATTTTACAGATGAAGAAGAAACCTAAGCACAAAGAATACTTCCACACAGTCACGCGGCTGTGGGTGAAAGCACTCTCACGTGAGCCCAGCTCACATACCATAACCCTCAACTTACTAGGCTGTTACATGCATCCTTTTCTAAATCATCTTTGGAGATACAGAGTTGAAGAGAAGAGAGCACCAGGGATCCACTAGGCAACTGCGTTACGGAAAGAAAGTCATGCACAGGAAAAGCAGATTTCTGATTCTGCCACCAGGAGGGGTCAAAGTCTGGACAGCACTTTGTCAGGAGCCCGGCTTAGCTTTCTTGAAAAACGTCACATGTAAACATCTAACTGAGAGCTTGGTCCACAGCAGGCTCTGAGTGTTGGCCCCATCACAATGACAACCAAGGGCTAATTATGAAATAGGAAGGACACAGGAAAAGACACTATCAAGGATACAGTTTTTTTAAAAGGAGGGGGAAAATTCATCTTTTTTAAAAAAGCATCCATAGACTTAAAATTTTTTTGTTTGGGGTCTGTAAAAAAATACCAATATGGGTGAAACTCTATGATAAAAAATTGCCCAAATTCTTGTTATGTTAAAATGTTACTAGGCCGGGCGCGGTGGCTCAAGCCTGTAATCCCAGCACTTTGGGAGGCCGAGACGGGTGGATCACGAGGTCAGGAGATCGAGACCATCCTGGCTAACACGGTGAAACCCCGTCTCTACTAAAATACAAAAAAAATTAGCCGGGCGAGGTGGCGGGCGCCTGTACTCCCAGCTACTCGGGAGGCTGAGGCAGGAGAATAGCGTGAACCCGGGAGGCGGGGCTTGCAGTGAGCTGAGATCCGGCCACTGCACTCCAGCCTGGGTGACAGAGCCAGACTCCGTCTCAAAAAAAAAAAAAAAAAAAAAAAAAAAAGTTACTGATTCAAATATTGCTTACAATAGGTGACCATTAAAACTTTTCTTAAAAATGATGTTTTCCTTCATCATTGTATCCATCTTTTTGTCTATTATATGCTAATTACCGTCCTTGGGTCTTGCCTATCTTTGTTTCAGGGCAGTGAAAAAAAATTTTTTTATAAAAAAAGTCAAAAGACTCTTCTGCTTTCACCTGTAAAAAATAAAGAGAATTTCTGAACCCTATTTCCTTAACCCATCATAAAGATTGTTTGATATTGACTAGAGGACCCTACTCAGATTAGAAGGTAGATACACTCGTAAGTATCATTTCCCATTCTTACCCAATACAGCAGGGAGGGTGAGTTGGTGATTCACACCAAGGCATAAAGGGAAGTAAGAACAAACATGTCCCAAAAGGAAGGAATTTGGCCTGTGAAGAGCTACAAGTTTTCCTCAGCAGGGGAAGAGGGTACCGGGTGTTTAGAAACGATGGCACCTAAAGGAGGGCACTAACAAGGCTGGTCAAGGAAGATACAAAAGAAAAGCCATGCACATAAATTGCAAAAGTAGGCTGGGTGATGGCTGATGCCTGTAATCCCAGCACTTTGGGAGGCTAATAAAGCGGGAAGATCCCTTGAGCCCAGGAGTTCGATATCAGCCTGGGAAATATAGTGAGATCCTGTCTCCACAAAAAAAATTTAAAAATTAGCCGGGCATGGTGGCATGTACCTGTAGTCCTGGCTACTTGAGAGTCTGAGACCAGAGGATCACTTGAGCCCAAGAGGCAGAAGTGGAAACTGCAGTTAGCCTCAAGACTGCACCACTACACTCCAGCCTAGGAAACAGAGCAACACTGTGTCTCAAAAACAAACAAACAAACAACAACAACAAAACTATAAAATTCCTAAACACACACACACACACACACACACACACTAGCCTAGCATGATGGTATGCACCTGTAATCCCAGCCACTCAGGAGGCTGAGGTGGGAGAATCGCTTGAGCCCAGGAGGTGAAAGTTGCAGTGAGTCAAGATCGCATCACTGCACTCCAGGCCGGGTGCCAGAGCAAGACCCTATCTTAAAAAACAAAAATAGGCCAGGCATCGTGGCTCACACCTGTAATCCCAGCACTCTGGGAGGCTGAGGCGGGCGGATCTTAAGGTCAGGAGGTCAAGACCATCCTGGCTAACACGGTGAAACCCCGTCTCTACTAAAAATACAAAAAAATTAGCTGGACATGGTGGGGGGTGCCTGTAGTCCCAGCTACTCCAGAGGCTGAGGCAGGAGAATGGCGTGAACCCGGGAGGTAGAGCCTGCAGTAAGCTGAGATCGTACTACTGCACTCCAGCCTTGACAGAGCGAGACTCCTTCTCAAAAAAAAAAAAAAAAAAAGAAAACATTTGCAAAAGATACAGCCAATAAAGGACTGTTATCTAAAATATACAAAGAACTCTTTAAAAAACAAGAAAACAATCTGATTAAAATATGGACAAAATACCTTAACAGACACCTCACCAAAGAAGATATACAGATGGCAAATGCAAATAAGCATATTCCACATCATGTCACCAGGAAATGCAAATTAAAATGAGATACCATTACATACTTTTCAGAAATGGTCAGAATCCAGACCACTGACAACATCACATGCTGGTGAGGATAGGGAACAGCAGGAACTCTCATTCACTGTTGGTAGGAGTGCAAAATGGTACAGCCACTCTGGCAGTTTGGCCGTTTCTTACAAAACTAAACATATTCTTACTATACAATCCAGAAGTTGCACTCCTTGACATTTACCCAAAGAAGCTAAACACTACGTGCACACAAAAACCTGTAAATGGATGTCTCTAGCAACTTTATTCATAATTGCCAAAACTTGGAAGCAACCAAGATGCCCTACTATAGGTGAATAGATTAATACACTGTAGTACATCCAGACAATGAAATATTTTTCAGTGCTAAAAAGAAATAAGCTATCCAGCCATACGAAGACATGGAGAAATCTTAAATGTGTATCATTATGTGAAAGACGCCAATCTGAAAAGGCTGCATACTGCATGATTCCAATTATACGATATTCTAGAAAAGGCAAAACTGAAAACAGTAAAAAGATCAACAGCTGCCAGGGGCTGGGGCACAGGGCGAAACGATGACTAGACAGAGGATTTTTAAGGCAGTGAAAATACTGTGACACTGTAATGATGGACACATGTCATTATACATTTGTCCAAACCCACAGAATGTACAACACCAAGAGTGAACCCTAATGTAATCTATGGACTTTGGGTTATTACGATGTGTTAACGTAGATTCACCGATTATAACATATGTACCACTCTGGTGGGGGATATTGACAACTGGGGGTGCTGTACATGTGTGGCGACACAGATATATGGGGAACTGTGTACTTTCCTAATTTAGCTATGAAAAAAAAAGTAAAAAAAAAAAACCATACACAAACCCTGGGCGTGGCAAGGGGAACTGACCCAGTAAATAAGAAAAGGAATTGGGATGGGACTATTTCTGAGAAGGGAATAGACCCTATGAATAGGTTTCATTTTAAATTACATTAAAAGCACCTTCCCAGCAAATTCTAACCCCAAACTAACTGCTTACTTTACTGAAAGTCTACTGTAAGAATATATATAGTCTGTGTATGTTTATTTCTGCCTCTCAGGACACTAGCTCCAAACACATCCCAAATGTTTCAACAGAAACAAAGGACATCTTTGTCACATCTGTAAATTAAATTCACTGCAGAACAGATTTTTTAAAAAGTCAACAGGCTCTGCCAATGAAAGATACATAGTAACCTTCTCCCCTCCCCTCCCCTCACACATCACATGATGAATCAGTTACAACTTTTCCTGTTTTCCTTTCTTACTGATACATCCTTCCTCTAATTCCCACTCCACCCCCATCTTTGATTTTTCCAACATTCTGTAATCACAAAGCAGTCCCAGTTTTTCCTAGGTTTACTACATCTCTATTTAAGCACCTTTTATTTATCCGATTCTTGATAAAAGTGATATATGAATTAAAAATAAAGTACATGCAAAATAGCCAATGTTGGCACTAAAACAGTATTGAAGAAGAGTGTTGTGCACCAACAACTTGAGAAGAGTGTCCAAGAAGCTCAACTAAAGTCACATGAGCCAGCTCCCATTTTATTACAAACATTTAGAGAAGGGCCTGGGTGAGGAAGTGGAAGTAACCACTGACAGCCCTTTGTTTTCTCCATATAGGATAAAACTGCTAAAATAAACCAGGCATGGTGTCTCATGCTTCTAATCCCAATTATTCAGGAGGCTGAGGCCGGATGATAGCTTGAGCCCAGGAGTTTGAGGCTGCAGTGAGCTATGATTGCAGCAATGCACTCCCATCCTGAGTGACAGAGCTAGATCCCGTCTCTTTAAGAAACCAAACAAAACAAAATACTGCTAGGATAGGAGGAAGGTCCTAAATTTACTCCAGCCATGCCATGTCCCTCTACTTGGTCCAGAACTGACTAGTAGAGATGGTAGCTGTGGCAGCCAGGCTGTCCTATCGTTCTCAGCCTCCCAAGGTCACTATCTTGGGTTCTCAACCACCAGAATGCCTGCTCTATTCCAAAACTCCCAAGTTTTTCCATTTGTAGGCACACTTCAAGCATATCTTACAGGCAAATGTGAACAAATACTCCCAAGGCAAATTCCTAGAGGACTGTGGTGACTGGCAGAGTGATGGGGCCTGGGGTCAAGCTGGTTCTGAACTGAAGAGGTTGGCAGAATTCAGATTGTCCAGGCCTAACAAAACAAAACCCAAAAAGACAAAAATCACCATCATGTCTCATAGAGTCTCTTGGGAGAACCTCCAACCTGCTCTCTGCTTCCATTCTAAACTCCCTCCAATCCATCTTCTCCCCAGTAGCCAGACCAATTTATTTTTATCACTGTAAATCTGATCATTTCACTGCTTGCCTAACCCCTTTCCACGGCTTCCCACCACCCTTAGAATAAAATCCAAACTGTGGATTATTGCTGACAGACTACAATCCCCCACAGGGCCTAATGTTACTCTGCATAAGTCTCCAGCTGTACCCACAAGGTCCTCTGGCCTCTGTGTTCACTAGACACATGCCAGAACAACCTCCTTCATATTTCGCACACGTTCCAAGCCCTTTCCCATCTCGTCTCTTGTACCAGTGGCCCCTCTGTTTGGGACACTCTCTCATCAGCTCTTCACACCAACGCCTTGTTCAAAAGTCACTTCTTCCAACAAACTTCACGGTCACCCTAATGTGCTCCCTCCCCAAGTTAATCTTCCCTTATCATGTTGTTTATTTCCATTTCAGCATTTATGGATTGCAACTAGGATTGCAGTTGCTTGCTTATTGAGAGCCTCCCTGACTAGGGTGTAGGGACTGTGACTTATTGACTGCCATACACTTAGAAGGCCCTAATAAAACCTTTCATTGATTTATTAAACAGGTGGAGAGAGACATTTAGAAATTACAACTTGCCAAAGTGTGCTAGTGAAATCTTCAGTGACCAATGCCTCATTATTCCTTCATCAGTCTCCTGAATCATCAATTTCTGCCTCTTCACTGGATCACTCCAAATATGTACTAATATGCTATATCTTAATAAAATCCTCCCTTAAAATATAGATTTACTATTGAATGATACTTACGTAGTATTTACCATGTGCTGGGGGTATATCAGCATCTGTACCCTCATTTTTTATTATTTTTATGAATGATTCTATCTGATAATACACTGAACTAAGGCTTTATAAAATCAAGGAGATCTCAGGATAAACACAGATGCTTATGCAGTGTGATAAAGGAAACTTTACTCTAAAGTAAACATTTGCTTTCCAAATTCTTCTGACACTAAAACTATTATCACATTACTAAAAACTTCCCAAAGCACAAAAATTACAACCAATTACATATTTAAATTATAATACTTATTTAAATTACACTACTTAATTTCAAATCCTGACCTTACAGTGGCTATTTGTTATTAGTAAAGACAACATGCAGAATTTTACTTTAATATTTTAACATTTCAAAAATTAGGGCATATATATATCCCTAATTTTATACATACATATGTATAAAATGTGTGTATGTATAAAATGTATATATATAAAATGTGTATATATATATATTGCCCCCCCATCTAACAATAGAAACTGCTGCTTCATCCTAGGAATAGTAAAATAAATTTAGACCTATATCTATAAGCACCTGAATGAAAACAAGTTAATGTATGCCCTAGAATGGAAAAACTTCAGTTGAGGTTTGGAAGGCCACAGGAGAAAAGATAAAATTAAGTGACAGAAACATTTACACAAGCTCTTGAGTAAAGTTTTAATCTGAAAGAGTCACAAGTAAAATAAAATCATTGACTCAACTGGAATATGTGCAAGAATATGCTTGTAATATAAAATTCCGCAAAATGTGTTAAATGCTGATATCAAACTTAGTAAAATTGTAAACTTCGACAATAGTAAACTCAAGTATCTCATATCTACCACCTTTTTCTGAAGGACTAAAACCTTCTGGCATATATACCTTTCTCCACATATCCAGGACAATCAGGAAAAAGGTATGAACTTTTTTTTTAAGATCAAACAATGAAAGGAAAGAAAGTAAATTACTTTCTGCAGACCAGAGAGAAAGAGAATCTTCAGTCCTATCTTGTACAGAAACAAAGCAAAGAAACAGTATTACATGTGCCTAGAGATAAAAAAACAAAATATATTTTAGGAATAAGACTCCACAAAATCCTAAGCTGCAGATATTGCTCCATAAAGTTGTCCTCTCCTGATGGTTTTCCGAATTTACTGTGTACTTTTAAAAACATCTGCCTGTCCATCCACATGCGTTTTGGATATGCTGCTCTCTCTACACCCACTCCCCTCTATAAATCCAGACCTCAGTGTCTTCATTTGAATCTTTTTACTTAGTACTGACATTTTCCTTGTTATCTTCTTCATTTGTCTATACTGTAGAAATAATTGTTGAAGCTCAATATTTAACTATTTAAAGTTCTGTTTGATATAATTTTAAGTTCATGTTTATTTAAAAAAGTTAAGAGGCTGGGCGCGGTGGCTCACGCCTGTAATCCCAGCACTTTGGAAAGCTGAGGTGGAAGGATCATGAGGTCAGGAGATCGAGAACATCCTGGCTAACACGGTGAAACCCTGCCTCTACTAAAAATACAAAAAATTAGCCGGGCGTGGTGGCGGGCACCTGTAGTCCCAGTTACTCGGGAGGCTGCGGCAGGAGAATGGCATGAACCCGGCAGGCAGAGGGAGCAGAGTGCTGAGATCGCAGCACTGCACTCCAGTCTGGGCGACAGAATGAAGACTCCATCTCAAAAAAAAAAAGCAGCAGATAAGTAGGTGTGGGTCTTATTTTTCCTTTAAAAGAAACTGAAATGTGTGTGTGCATGCTTCTTGTCCTCCAGGACATGAAGCAATAAAGAAAAGACCAATGCCCTAAGATTTCGAATTCAAAGTAGACTGTGCTAAATTCTCTACGAAAGTCACCAGCACTCAGAGGAAGAAAAAGCCACTTCCAACTGAACTTACCTAGATATTTGGTAGGGGGTGGCAGGGGCCGCATGTGAGGGGGGTTTGAAGAATGGGAACTCAAAACAGAAAGGGCAGCAGAAGTTCTCACTAGAAACAGGGAACAGCCACTAGTCCACTATGTCTAAATCCCCACCCACGTCGGAGAAAAAGATCAACTCATCAATAAAAACAGAAAGAGAAACTGTCATGAAGCAACACTCATCTTGGGATTTTATAGGGCATCACCATTAAAGCCTTATTCTACTGTCATATTTACAAATCTAAACTGGAACTCACTCTCTTCATCTATAGGAGATACAGACTGTAAAAGTGGGGTTGAAATCATGTTGGAGGGAATTCTGAATGTCAGGTTTTTCACTCTGGATTTCATTCTGCAGGTAAGGATGTGAAGGCACTTGAAAAGGGAACTGCAGTGCTGTAGGTGTCAAATGGAAGGGAATGAAGAAATGGGCTTGGCAACAACAGGAGAGGCAGGTTTGCAAAAAAAAAAAAGTGACAGATGAAATAACTTGGTAGCTATTTGCATGTGGGGTACAAAGGTAAAAGAAAGAATTAACATTGCCTCAAGATGTTATTCCTGGGTAACTAGGAATAAATAAAATGGAGGGAAGGGAAAATAGGGCAAAATGACAGTGAATTAGCTTAACTAATTACTAGTCTTGTTGGAAATGTCCGCATCAGATCCATGAATTCGGTACCTCTGTGTGCCGGGCACTATTTTCAAGCATTTAGGATACAACAGTGAACACAACTGGCAAACAACTTTACCCACATGGAACTTACGCTCGTCAGACAACAGATAATGAATAAGTAAATAAACAGGTCAATATGTAAGTGTGGTGTTGTATGTAATTTTAAATAGGAAGGTAACATCTAAACAAACACCCAGAGGTGAAGGAGTGAGCTATACAAAGAGCTGGGGAAGAGTCAGCAACTAACAAAACAATAGCTTAAAATAATTTCACTCCACAATGCTTTTGAAGTTAGCAGCCACATTGCGACATACCTCTTTGGGACCCAGTCCTATTTCCTTGGGCGAGCATTCAGGGTTCCACTTCCTGACTCTATCCTACCCAATCAAGAAAACTTCACCAATAAACCGGTGATAAAAAACTGCCTAGTGGGTCAATTTGTTTATACTGGCTGTTTACATTCCCTACATGGGAGAAGAGGACTGCATTTTAAAAGGACAAAACCAAAGCACATTAGAACATGTTTGTACAAAGCTTAAGAAGACAATCATCTTGTTCTCAAAGCAATAATTAATGTAGCAACTTTGAGACTTGTGATTTAAATCAAAGGTACTGAAGAAAGATTATGAATCATGCAATTAAGCTACCAAGCAGGATACTGCTGGAGAGGAAAGCCATTCACAGCACCATAAAACTGTCAAAAATAAAGATAGTAACTATCATCAAAACTAGAAATACTATCATCATTTGATTTTATACTTTGTTGATCAGCAGAGCTGAATTCTAGCCTAAGCTCCGCCATTTATTGGTTCTGAGTCTTTGGCCTCATCCTTATCTGTAAAGACCAGCTGGTCTGATTTTTCAGATTCCTTTCAATTCTGAGATTCCCTGCAGCAAGCTACGGTTCCTATGATGTTTATTTATGTATTGGGGGTGCTCTGTTTTACTTAGGTTTGCAATAATAGTACAAATAAGCATCCACCCAAAATAACACAACTTAAATGTTCTGTATAAAGCGATATGAACTGCTTTTAAACAAACCCGCCTGAACTTGGTGCTTAAAATGAGGCTACATTCACCGTAAAGGCGCTGCCTCTTTTTTCATCCCTGTTTTAGAACAGCCTTCAAGACTCTGAGGTTTCTGTGGATGTGATTTGGAACAAGGTGGATGATCACATCAGGTAACACCCCTAGTGAAAGAAAAGAGACCTTTTCTTGTGAAACTTGGTCTAAGAAAACTGTTCCAAAGGAATCCCCAAGCATTTCTAGCAACAGCTCTGAGGAAAGAAAGCACGTATATCTGGTGATGGCAATTCTTGACATTAATGCTCATCTGAATGCATAATAAAGAAAACAGCCAAAGTTTATTGTGGACTATGAGCCAGGTATTAACTCATTTAATCTTCAAAAACTGCTGTAAGTTTGGAACTATCATTATCTCCATTTTACATACGCTAAAACTAAGGCATAGAAAAGCTAACCAAATTGCCCAAGTTTTCTCAGTTAATAAATAGATTCAAAACCATGACTCCAGCTCCAAAGTCTGCGTGCTTCATCTCCAAGGTACACTCCCTATGTAACCCCTGCTGTCCATGTTTAAGTAACAGTCCCGTTTCTACTACACCTTCCTTACAAACTGAATAACACAAAGTAAAAGTAAAGCCCCACGGCAAACTCACTATCGGGTTTCTCCTCCTGTCCTGAACCACAAACTGTAAATATATTTTAAAGATATACAAACTTGACAGTACCTGGGACTTCTCGACATTTAGAGGGGATGTGTGTGGAACAACTCAAACAT
The DNA here is from genome assembly GCF_003255815.1 of Theropithecus gelada. Lineage (NCBI taxonomy): Eukaryota > Metazoa > Chordata > Mammalia > Primates > Cercopithecidae > Theropithecus > Theropithecus gelada. The sequence goes on along the minus strand of NC_037676.1, from coordinate 69,061,526 downwards.
TTCCTGTCTCGGACCAAGTGCAGTGAATGAGTGCTGCGAAGCCGCAGCATGCCTGGGTGTGGAACCGGCGTCTCCTCTCAGGGGTTCACAGGAGGGGCCGCCCGCGCGCCCCGCCCCGCGCTCCTGATGGGCGCGGAAACGGCACTGGGGCCCGTCACACCACACCTGCCTCCCGCGCCCCCGGGGTCCCTCCACCTGGCCCGCGCAGTGCCCGGGCTGTTCTCCGCCAGGCTTCCTCGCGCAAGCTCGATGAGCCACACGCTTACCTTCGGGGACCCACCCCCGGCGCGTGGCGAACGGGAAGCACCGCCACTGCTGCGCCACACTCGGCCAGGACCTGCGTCGTGCCACCACCTCCCAGCGGCGCCAGCTGCGCTCCCTGCGGGGGCCAAACCTGTAGGCCCCACCCCCTGCGGCAGGCCCCGCCCTCACCAATCACCGCCGGCCACGCCCGAATATGGGCCCGATCAGCCCCGCCCTCGGAGCTCTTCGACCGCGCCCCCGAAGGAGCAGCGGGCGGGGTGCAACCCCTGGGCCTTAAGTAAATGTGCGGGGGAGGAAAGGCGGGAATCCAGCGGATGGGAGAGAGAAAACGAGAGGACCCCCGCGGGGAAAGTGAAGAGAGCCTTGGGCGGGGTCGGGGAATAAGAAGGCACTCTCCCCAGGTTCCCGCTAAAGTGTAGACCTCAAAACAACCGCGCTCATTCAAGACATTGGCATAATCTCATTTTCCTCGGGCGGGGTAGGAGTCACACACCAATTCAGGGCTCCAGGCGTGAGACGTCGTTGGGAATGGGATTCAGAGGAGCAAAGAAAGGAAGCAATTCCTTTACTAGTCTCCACCACACATCCTTTACTTCAAAACCTGGGGAGTCGGCTCCCAGTAAGAATCCTCGAGCTTAAATTGTTAATTAATCCCATTCCCTTCATAAATTGTTAATCAATCCCGTTCGCTTCAAACAGTTCAGGCGCATCACGAGAGAGCAGACGCGGCCGGGTTTGGCATGAATGTCCGTAGTGTGCTACTCTAAGGTTTGCGTCTCGGTGTACAGATAAAGGAAAACCAGAATCCTCAAAACGACTTGTTTTAATTATTAATGCATCTGAGTCTGGACGGTGAAAAACGGCTTGAGGCATTAAGCCAATAACTGAGTCGGGCACAGTTCCTACAGTCCCAGCTACTCCAGGGGCTGAGGCAGGAGAATCACTTGAGCCCAGGAGTTCTAGGCCAGCCTGGACCTGCATAGCAAGACCCTGTTTCTAAAATAAAAATAATATAACTAATGAATATGGCAGGGAAACAAAGGGCTCACTTTGCCAGTAAGCAGGATTGATATACAGTAACCTTTATTACAAGAATTTCAGAAAATAATGCCAAGAGGCCAGCCTAGCTCTGTAGCCTTAAAGGGAAGTCACAATATCCGAAGTCCTCAATTTGCTTATCAGTAAAATGAGGGGATTTAGCCTGGTGACCTCATGGGCTCCAAATGCCCTCTCATACTCTAGAGTTTGTCCTGCCAGGCTCTACTCATAGGAGAGGGGAAAGAATGCAGGGAAGTATTGTCTAGTCAGGAGCTACTCAGAGAAATTGGAAATTTTTAGAAAAAGCTTCAGGGATCTCTGGAATCACTTCATTCGACCTCTCCCTTCCGACTTTCCTGTTTGTAATAATAATAATACACCAGTCCCCGACACATACCCTTATCAACAGTTTCCCTTTTCTTTTTTTGACCCACAGTCTGAAAAAATTAAATGGAAAATTCTAGAAATAAACAATAAGTTGTAAATGGTGTGCTGTTCTGAGCAGTGTGATAAAATCTCACGCTATCCCAATCCATCTACCTTCAATGTGAAGCCTCCCTCTGTCCAGTTTGTCCATGCTGCAGATGTTAACCACCTGCTAGTCACTTAGTAGGCATCTCTATCATCAGGTCGGCTGTAGAGGTGTCACAGTGCTTGTGTTCAAGGAACCCTTATTTTACTTCATGATGGCCCCAAAGTGCAAGAGTTGTGATGCTGACATATTGTTATAATTGTATTTTATTATTAGTTATGGTAGTTAATCTCTTACTGTGCCTAATTTAGAGAGTAAACATTATTGTAGGCATGTATATATAGGAAAAAACAGTTTAGACTGCGGTTCAGTACTATCTGCAGTTTCAGGGAACCACTGGGAGTTTTAGAAGGTACCCCCTTGGCTAAGGGGGTAATACTGTATCGTTCTTGCCCTAACTCAAAACCTTTGACTCCTCCCTCTCAGTCCTCACGTTTGGTCACCAGGTCCTTGGCTTTCTCCTTTACAGAGTCTCTTCAATGACTCTTCCATTTTCACTGCCATCTCTGTATAAAGAACAGATTCAAAGAACTCAGGGTGTTTGATCTGATCCTAACCTACATTTCCCACCTAATCTCCAACTCACTCTTGTGTACTCAGCTGTTTGACAGACTGTCTCCTCAACGTACAGAATCCACGACTTATAGCTAACATCCCTGCCACTGTACATGCAAACCCACTGCCTCCCAGCTGGAATACCCTCTTCTCAGTCCTAACTACCTGTCTTGACTACAATAGCCCAGCTCAGGGACGTCTCTATGCAATAAAATGCTATAATACTTAGGATCTGCACCACTCACGTTAGCATGTAGCAGGGCTACTTTGTTTTGTTTTCTGCTATTTAGAATCTTTATCTCAAGCCAGTTATGGTGGCTCACACCTGTAATCCCAGCACTTTGGGAGGCCAAGGCAGGCAGATCACTTGAGCTCAAGAGTGGAGTTTGAGACCAGCCTGAGCAACATGGTGAAACCCCATCTCTACAAAAAAATTTAAAAATTAGCCAGGTGAACATGGTGAAACCCCGTCTCTACTAAAAATACAAAAAAATTAGCCGGGCGTGGTGGCAGGCACCTGTAGTCCCAGCTACTCAGGAGGCTGAGGCAGGAGAATGGCATGAACCCAGGAAGCAGAGCTTGCAGTGAGCCGAGATCGTGCCACTGCACTCCAGCCTGGGCAACAGAGCGAGACTCTGTCTCAAAAAAAAAAAAAAAATGAGCCAGGTGTAGCGGTGCACGTCTGTAGTCCCAGCTACTTGGGAGGCTGAGATAGGAGGATCGCTTGACCCTAGAAGGTACAGGCTGCAATGAGCCGAGATTATGCCACTGCACTCCAGCCTGGGTGACAGAGTGAGACCCTGCCTCAAAAAAAACAAAACAACAACAAAAAAGAATATTTATCTTGCTGGGCACAGTGGCTCATGCCTGTAATCCCAGTACTTTGGGAGGCCAAGACAGGAGGATTTCTTGAGCCCTGGTGTTCCAGAGTAGCTGCAGCAATACAGCGAGATCCCATCTCTATAAAAAATTAATGAGGCATGGTCCCTGGCTAATTAGTCCCAGCTACTTATGAGGCTTAAGTGAGAAGATCACTTGAGCCCAGGTGGTCAAGGCTACAGTGAGTCATGATTGCACCATTGCACTCCAGCTTGGGTGACAGAGGGAAAGCCTGTCTCAAAACAAACAAAAAAGAATATTTATCTCTAAAACTAAACTTTAAACCTTTTTTTTTGGAGACAGAGTCTCGCTCTGTCACTCAGGCTAGAGTGCAGTGGCGCAATCTTGGCTCCCTGCAACCTCTACCTCCCAGGCTCAACCAATTCTGCTGCCTCAGCCTCCCGAGTAGCTGGGATTACAGGAATGCACTATCACGCCTGGCTAATTTTTGTATTCTTACTAGAGGTGATGTTTCATGATGTTGGCCAGGCTGATCTCAAACTTCTGACCTCAAGTGATTTGCTGGCCTCAGCCTCCCAAAGTGCTGGGATTACAGGTATGAGCCACCACACCCAGCCAACTTAAAACTATTTACTAGATGTCCCCAGGCCCCAGTCAACCAGGAAAAAAATTTTTCAATATCTTGAGGCTGGGCGCTGTGGCTCATTCCTGTAATCCCAGCACTTTGGGAGGCCGAGGCGGGCTAATCACAAGGTCAGGAGATCGAGATCATCCTGGCTAACATGATGATAACCCCGTCTCTACTAAAAAAATACAAAAAAAATTAGCTGGGCGTGGTGGGCGCCTGTAGTCCCAGCTACTCGGGAGGCTGAGACAGGAGAATGGCGTGAACCTGGGAGGCAGAGATTGCAGTGAGCTGAGATTGCCCCACTGTACTCCAGCCTGGGTGACAGAGCGAGACTCTGTCTCAAAAAAAAAAAAAAAAAAAATAAGCCAGGCGTGATAGTGCATTCCTGTAATCCCAGCTACTCGGGAGGCTGAGGCAGCAGAATTGGTTGAGCCTGGGAGGTAGAGATTGCAGGGAGCGAAGATTCCCCCCCTGCCCCCCCCCGGGGGGAAGAAGGAAAGACTCTGTCTCTAAAAAAAAAAAAAAAAAAATTAGCCGGGTGTAATGGCGGTTGTCTGTAATCCCAGCTACTCAGGAGGCTGAGGCAGGAGAATGGCGTGAACCCAGCAGGGGGAGCTTGCAGTGAGGTGAGATCGTGCCACTGCACTCCAGCCTGGGCAACACAGCAAGACTCCCGTCTCAAGAAAAAAAAAAATTCAATATCTTAAGAAGGCGAAAAGAAATTATAGATTCATCCATAATTAGGCTGTTCATATTACCTATAACAGCAAGATTCTGTTCTTCTCTGAAATATTATGATACTGAAGTAACACCAGTTACTTCATGCTAACCAAATGCTTTGATTGGCAGTTACATGTGATTGATTCATAAAAATGGAAAAGTAAATGATAAGACTTTTTTGGAAGACTAAGTCTTTGAGATTCATGGAGGTAAATAAAAAGTAACCTACCCACTCTTCTTCACCTCATTGCCCAAACAAGTGGTATACCCATAGTAAATGCTTAAAAATATATTAATCAGTCCATGATTATTTTCATCTTTCCTTAAGTCCTCTCTCTCCTTCACTACTAAAACACTGGTCTTTTCTTTTTCATGGAAATAAGATAGTGAGAGCTTCCTCTTTTTTTTTTTTTTTTTTTGAGACAAGAGTTTCGCTCTTGTTGCCCAGGCTGGAGTGCAATGGTGCGAGCTCGGCTCGCTGCAACCTCCGCCTCCCAGGTTCAAGTGATTCTCCTGCCTTAGCCTCCCAAGTAGCTGGGATTACAGGCACGCACCACCACGCCCAGCTAATTTTCTTTTAGTAGAGATGGGGTTTCTCCATGTTAGTCAGGCTGGTCTCAAACTCCTGACCTCGTAATCCGCCCACCTCAGCCTCCCAAAGTGCTGGGATTACAGGCATGAGCCACTGCACCCGGCTCCTCTTTTAATTTCAAAGAAATCCTCAAGAATAAGTGAAAAAGAATCACACAGCATTTCTTGGAGTTGGACTAGAAAGGTTTTCAGTGTTCTAGAAATAAACCCTTGAATCACAGCAAATTCTCTATGTTAGCAAGCTCTATGTACCATTAAGGTCTTTAGAGAGTAAATTTTCCTTAACTGCAACCTTACCCAGATGGTAAAATAGAAACAGAACCCAGTTTGCAGAATGACTACCAAGTAAGAGTAAAAACTGATTTGCAATCTATCAATGGCCCCTTGTGTTTTGAAAATGTCAATGGCACATTTCAGGGAGGCCCCAGAGTTCTAAAGTCTGTCCCAAACAATCTATAAATCACTAGTCACAGCAAACCTTTATAATGTTCTAGAGATTTAAGAAGTATTAAATAGACTAAATAATAATCACACTTCATCTATAGAGTGGGTTGTACCAGAGGCTATTGGTAATAGACGCTTGGAACTCTTCTCTACCTCTCTTCAAAATGTGAAGTGACTATTAAGAGTAAAGCCTTAGGGGACTTCTGAATCCAGCCAACATGGAGTAATAAGGACCAAATTGGCCCTCCCACCTGAACCAACCAAAAGGAAAAAGGAAAAAGAGCCAGATAAAATATATAAAACATCTGTTTTCAAGATACTGGATATCAGGCAGTGAAAGAAAATGATTCCTAAGCAAACAAAGTTTACCCCAGCTTACTACTTTCAGATACCTTACACACCATGACATAGGAAGTGGAATGAAGGAGAGCCCAGCAGACTCCCCGAGTTGAGATGATTCGGCTATGAATCCAGGAAGAACAAGATGGTTACAGTTCACAAGACAGTGTACAAGAGGAAGTTAAGTGCACAGAGAACCCTAGAGACCTGCCGAAGGTTCTCCCGGAGAATGTGACAATGCGCATCAGTGCATGCATGTGAAGAAACTATAAAAAGTACAGCAAAGAAAAAAACATATGAAAGCATTAGACAGAATACCACTGGAAACTCACAGAGGGCCAGGAATAGTGACTGTTCCTATCAGGTAGACTAGAAACGCTCCTAACTCAATGGAGGTAGAATACTAAGAAGAGTCTTACCTTACTTAAACTGGGGGGGAATTAGCCCTAGAATAAATACTGCTTGAGTCCTGCCAAAAAATATATATATATATATATAGAAGTAAGATCTGAAAGGATTGAACTATTTCCTAGTAATTTACCTCTATCTCAAATTAAAATCCAGGCATATTTATGAACTATTTCCTCGTAATTTAACTCTATCTCAAATTAAAATCCAGGCATATTTATAAGAACAGAAAAATATCCAGCATCCAGCAAGGAAAAAAATCACAATGTCTGACATTCAATATTGAATACGTGGCATTCAGTATTACAAGGCATGCAAAGAAACAGAAAAATATGACCAATAATGAGATTAAAAAGTAATCACTAGGGGCCGGGTGCGGTGGCTCACGCCTCAGCACTTTGTGAGGCTGAGGCGGGCGGATCATGAGGTCAGGAGATCAAGACCATCATGGTGAACACGGGGAAACTCTGTCTCTACTGAAAATACAAAAAAATTAGCTGGGCGCGGCGGTGGGCGCCTTTAGTCCCAGATACTAGGGAGGCTGAGGCAGGAGAATGGCGTGAACCCGGGAGGTGGAGCTTGCAGTGAGCGGAGATTGCCCCACTGCACTCCAGCCTGGGCAATAGAGCGAGACTCCGTCTCAAAAAAAAAAAAAAAAAAAAGTAATCACTAAAACTGACCTGCAACTGACATAGATGTTAGAATTGGCTGACTAGGACATTAAAACAGTTATTATAATGGTAATGTAGGCAGGTCTTGGTGGCTCACGCCTGTAATCCCACTTTGAGAGGACAAGGTAAGAGGATCCCTTCATTTCAGGAGTTCAAGACCAGCTTGGGCAACATAGGGAGATCCCATCTCTACAAAATAATAATAATAATAACAACAATAGTAATATATTCAAAAAGTTAAGTAGAGACAAAGAAAGTATAACATTTCTAAGTTCGACTTTTAGAGATGAAAACAATAATCTCTAAAGTGGAAAATACACTGGATAGGATTAACAGAAGACTAGACATTACAGAAGAAAAGATTAGTAAACTTGAAGACAGCAATAGAAACTTTCTAAAATGTAGATAGAAAAAAGAATTAAGGCCAGGCGCAGTAACCCACACCTGTAATCCCAGCATTTTGAGAGGCTGAGGCAGATGGATCACTTGAGGCCTGGAGTTCAAGACCAGCCTGGCCAACATGGCAAAATCCCATCTCTACTAAAAATACAAAAATTAGATGGGCATGGTGGTGCATACCTGTAGTCCCAGCTACTTGGGAGTCTGAGGCATGAGAATCATTTGAAGCCAGGAGGCGGAGGTTTCAGTGAGCAGAGATTGTGCCACTGCACTCTAGCCTGGGCAACAGAGTGAGACTCTGTTTCAAAAAACCAAAAAAAAGAGAAACGTAAAGAGAATCGATGAGCTGTGGAAAAATGTAAGCAGCCTAATATACTTGCAATTAGATTCCCTTAAGGAGAAGATAAGGATGGTGTTGGAGGATGGGATAGGAAAACGCATTTGTAGAAATTATGGCTGACATATTCCCAAATTAGATGAAAACTATAAACTCACAGATCTGACAAGTGCAATGAATTCAAACACTAGAAACATGAAGAAAACTACACCAAGGCACATCATAATAAAAGTACTAAAAACCAGTGATAAAGTCTTAATAGCAGCCAGAAGAAAAGATATGTTATATACGGAGGAACAAAGTTAAAAATGTCAGCATATTTCTCATCAGAAATAGTACAAGTGGCCGGGCACAGTGGCTCATGCCTGTAATCCCAACACTTGTGGAGGCGGAGGAGGGCAACGGGCAGATCACCTGAGGTCAGGAATTTGAGATGAGCCTGGCAAATATGGTGAAACCCCGACTCTACTAAAAATACAAAAATTAGCCGGGTGTGGTGGCGCATGCCTGTAATTCCAGCTCCTCAGGAGGCTGAGGCAGGAGAATCACTTGAACCTGGGGGGCAGAGGTTGCAGTGAGCTGAGATGGCACCACTGTACTCCAGCCTGGGTGACAAAGCAAGATTCCGTCTCAAAAAAAAAAAAAATTACAAGCAAGAAGTAGAGCAACATCTACAACGTACTGAATAAAAAAATTTGTCAACCTAAAATTCTTTACCTAGCACAAATATCCTTCAAAATCAAAGATACATAAAGATCAAAGATATATAAAGCTATATAAAGATTTTTTCAGACTGAAAAAAAAGCTGAAAAATTCATAACCAGTTGACTCATACAACAAGAAACATTCAAGGAAGCCCTTCAGATATAGAAAAGTTATTCTGGATTTCTGGAAATTACTAAGAAATGAAGAGCACTTGAAATAGTAACAACAAAAGTAAACATATTTTGATTTTTTAATAATTTAAATCTCTAAAAGTTAACAACTTTAAACAAAAATAGTAATAACTTATTGTGGGTTTATATCTAATGTATCAGTAAAATATATGACAACAGTATTATAAAAGCTAGCATTAGAGACATGGAAGTATACTATTGTAAGATATATCCTATAAGTGTAAGTATTCTATAAGTGATGTGGTATAATTCAAATGAAGATAGACTGTAATAAATTAAAGATATATACTTAAATCTGGTTGAGAGCAGCAATAATCCAGAATGGCTACTCTGATCTATGTTGATAAGGAAAATGGAGAACCAGGTACCCTTGTGGCTGCAAAGGATGGGCTGAAGCTGGGGTCTGGACCTTCAATCACAGCCTTAGATGGGAGATCTTAAGTTTCAATACCACGTTTCGGCAAAACATTCAATGTTCTACCAGCCTTACCTAAAGCTACCAGGAAGGCTTTGGGAACTGTCAACAGAGCTACAGAAAGGTCAGTAAAGACCAATGGACCCCTCAAACAAAAACAGCCAATCTTTTATGCCAAAAAGATGACTGAGAAGACTGTTAAAGCAAAAAGCTCTGTTCCTGCCTCAGATGATGCCTATCCAGAAATAGAAAAATTATTCCCCTTCAGTTCTCTAGGCTTTGAGAATTTTGACCTGCCTGAAGAGCACCAGATTCCACATCTCCCCTTGAGTGGAGTGCCTCTCATGATCCTTGATGAGGAGAGAGAGCTTGAAAAGCTGTTTCAGCTAGACCCCCCTTCACCTGTGAAGATGCCCTCTCCACCATGGGAATCCAATCTGCTGCAGTCTCCTTCAAGCATTCTGTTGACCCTGGATGTTGAATTGCCACCTGTTTGTTCTGACATAGATATTTTAAATTTCTTAGTGCTTTAGAGTTTGTGGGTATTTGTATTAATAAAGCATTATTTGTTTAACAGAAAAAAAAAGATACATACTTTAATCCTAAAATAAAATAACCATTAAAAGGAAAAACAGGAGTTATAACTAATAAGGGAACAAAGGACATAAAATGGGATAATAATGCTTAATCCAAAATAAGGCAGAAAATGAAGAAAAATGAAACAAAGAACAGATAAATATAAAACAAATAGCAATATGAAAGACAAACTTGACCGGGCATGGTGGCTCACGCCTGTAATCCCAACACTTTGGGAGGCTGAGGCAGGCGGATCACCTGAGGTCAGGAGTTCGAGACCAGCCTGACCAACATGGAGAAATCCTGTCTCTACTAAAAATACAAAAATAGCCAGGTGTGGTAGTGCATGCGTGTAATCCCAGCAGCTTGGGAGTGTGAGGCAGGAGAATCACTTGAACCTGGGAGGCAGAGATTGCGGTGAGCGGAGATTGCGCCATTGCACTCCAACCTGGGCAACAAGAGCAAAACTCTGCCTCAAAAAAAAGAAAGCTAGAGCAGCTATATGAATATATAAAGAATATTTCAAAGCAAATAATATTACTGTGGAAAGAGAAGGTCATTTCATAACGATAAAGGGGCCAATTTATCAAGAGGACATAATTCTACACATTTATGCACTTAATAACAGAGCTTCAAAATATATGAACAAAAACTGAAAATCCTTCAAGAAGAAATAGATACACCCACAATTATAGTTAGAAGTTTCAAAACCCCTTTCATAATAACACAAGTAGAGAGAAATTCAGCAAGCATATAGAAGACCTAAACAACACTATTAAACATCTTGAGATTTTATACATATATATATACACACATATATATACACACACACACACATACACACACACATATATATATATATATATATATTTTTTTTTTCTTTAAGACGGTCTTGCTCTGTCGCCCAGGCTGAAATGCAGTTGCAATCACGGCTCACTGCAACCTCTCTGCCTCCTAGGTTCAAGCAATTCTCCTGCCTCAGCCTCTCGAGTAGCTGAGACTATAGGCACACGCCACCAGACCCAGCTAATTTTTGTATCTTTAGTAGAGACAGGGTTTTGCCATGTTGGCCAGGCTGGTCTCAAACTTCTGGCCTCAAGCGATGCACCCACATCAGCCTTCCAAAGTGCTGGGATTACAGGTGTGAGCCACCACACCTGGCCAACTTAACTGATATTTGTAGAACACCCCAAAATAGAATATATATACTTTTCATGTGTACATAAGATATTCACCGAGGCAGACCATATTCTGAGCCATAAACTCAATAAACCTAAAACAATTCAAATCACACAAAGTATGTTCTCTAACTATAATAAAATTAAATTAGAAATCAGTAACAGCAAGACGTTTGGAAAAATCTAATTTTTTTTTTTTTTTTTGACAGTCTTGCTCTGTTGCCCAGGATGGAGTGCAGTGGCAGGCTCTGCCTCCCAGGTTCACACCATTCTCCTGCCTCAGCCTCCCTAGTAGCTGGGACTACAGGTGCCCACCACCACGCCCAGCTAATTTTTTGTATTTTTAGTAGAGACGGAGTTTCACCATGTTAGCCAGGCTGGTCTAGAACTCCTCACCTCAGGTGATCCACCCACCTCGGCCTCCCAAAGTGCTGGGATTACAGGCGCGAGCCACCATGCCTGGCCAAAATCCAAATATTTTGAATCCAAATATACAACCCTAATAACCCATGGGTCAAAGAAGAAATTGAAAGGAAAATTAGAACATATTTTGCACTGAATGAAAATGAAAATATAATGTATCAAACGTTGTGGAGTGCCCTAAAGTAGTACTTAGAAGGTATTGCCCATATTGGAAAAGAAAAAAAAGCTCAAATCAATGACCTCAACTTTCAACTCACCAACAATAAAAATAAGAGCAAATTGAACCGTAGTGGGAGAAAATATTTGCAAATTACATATCTCATAAGAGTCTAGTATCCAGAATATGTAAAAAACTTGTTTGACTCAACAGTAAAGACAAGTAATCCAATTTTAAAGTAGTTAAAAGACTTAAATAGGCATTTCTCCAAAGAAGATATACAAATGGCCACAGGCACATAAGAGTTGCTCAACATTAGTCATTAGGGAAATGCAAATCCAAATCACGATGAGATACCAATTCACACTCACTAGGATGGCAGTAATAAAAAAAGTGAAAACTAAGTGTTGGTGAGGATGTGGAGAAGCTGAAGCCTTGTACATTGGTGGTGAAAATGTAAAATGGTGTGGCTGCTGTAGAAAACAATTTTGAGTTTCTCAAAAAGTTTAACACAGTATTTCTGTATGACCCAGCAATTCTACTTCTAGATATATGCCCCCCCAAAAAACCGAAAATATGTATTCATACAAATACTTGTACATATTTTTCACAGCAGCACTGTTCACAATACTCAAGAGGTGAAAATAACCCATGTGTCCATCAGCTAATGAACGGATAAACTGTGGTATATACATTCAATGGAATAATTATTACCCAGCCATAAAAAGGAATGAAGTACTGATACATGCTACAAAATGAATGAACCTTGAAAACATTATGCTATATTTATATTTATATTCCATATAAATGGAATCATACAGTTCTTATCTCTGATGTCTGGTTTATTTCATTTAGTATAATGTTACAGGCACTTAGCCTATTTCATAGAAACAGAAAACAGATTGGTAGTTGCCAAGGGCTGTGGATTGCCTGAGACCAGCCTGGACAACATGGTGAAACCCCATCTCTACTGACAAAATTAAAAAAAAAAAATTAGCCAGCAGTGGTGGAACATGCCTGTAGTCGCAGCTACGGGAGACTGAGATGGGAGGATCACCTGAGCCCAGGAGGTTGAGGTTGCAGTGAGTCAGGAGCAGGGCAATGCACTCCAGCCTGGGCAACTGGAGTGAGACCCTTTCTCAAATAATAATAATAATAATAATAATGTACAAATTAAATTCAGAAAAGGTACAATATAATTTTATTATTTAGAGATGTGGAAGGAAATATAATAAGGACTAAAAGCAGAAACATTTAAAAACATTTAACATGGTTCCTTCCCAAAATTAAATTGACCTAACTGATAAGGGGACTTCTTTTGAATGACTTCAAAATAAAGGATATCTTTCCCTAGTGGAATAAACTCAAAGGACAAAAGAACTGTAAAAAATAATTATAAAAAAATCTTAAACTCTATTCAAGTAATCATTATATGAGATCATATTCGTGTTGTAGAATAAAGAAAATGGGTTAGGTGTGGTGGTGTATGCCTGTAATCCCAGCACTCTGGGGGGCCAAGGCGGGCAGATTGCTTGAGCCCAGGAGTTCCAGATGAGTCTAGGCAACATGGTAAAACCCTGTCTCTATAAAAATTAGCTGGGTGTGGTGGCACATGCCTGTAGTTCCAGCTACTTGGGAGGCTGAGAGATGGGAGGATCACTTGAGCCCTGATGGTTGAGGCTGCAATGAGCTAAGATCGTGCCACTACACTCCAGTCTGGGCAACAAAGCAAGACCCTGCCTCAAATAATAATAACAACAGTAATAATAACTTTTTAAAAAGGAAGAAAATTAGTAATTATCTTCATATCCTTAAGAACCAGGAATTCTGATGTAGGAGAAAGGAGATACAGATGAGGTTAGGTTTAAAAAAATCAAAAAAACCTGTAGTACTGAATTTCAGTTGGAAGTATCAGTATGAATATATGTTATATTTTATCTTTAAATATATATATGTATATTTTATGTGTACATAAATATATGTATATACATATAAATACACATATATATTTATATTTATGTATTTCCTAGCTCTAGCATGGGAAAGGCTAAAATCAATGACCAATCCAGGGAAATGAACACCCCTAGTACCAAGATTATGGGCCCTAAATATTTCCCACTAATATGAACTAGGGCTCCTTGGAGAACTGGCTGATTGCAGACCTGCAGCAGAAAATGTACAAGATGAGCCTGGAATGTCCTAACTTCCTTACTTTCTAGTATGATATCAGTGACTACCAGAGTCATGTGAAAAACCTCAGAAACTAATTCAAAGATGGCAAAATCGATCGTAAAAAAGAATCACCATTATGAATTGAAATATATTGAACATGTAAATCCATGAATTTACAAAGATACTAAAAAACAGAAAACAAACCTCATGGGTTACCTTTGGATAACCATAAGGAACTAATTCATTGTTCTGAAAACTGGTAAATAAAAGGTAAGAACCAAGCCTGTATCCTGCCTTCCAATATAAACTGCACTCCGGGTAACGAAATAGTCAATGAGGAGAAGTTTCTTGTTACAGAAGAATTCCAGGTAATGTATAAAAACAGAATACTACCATTTTGCAATGAATTAATTAATGAATTAATGCATGTAGGCAATGATGATCAATGGCTGCTTATCTCATAAAAAGAGCGCTGACCAAACATTTTATGCCTCCTGATGGAAAAACACATCACTATGCAGTATTCTTGCCAAAATACTCGAATCTAAATCTCATTAAGTTTCTAGCTCTAACTTCCAATTTATAGGGACTGCAGGGGTCAGAAGTACATGTCAAATGATATCATAGGGATGCAATCAGTAAATTTCAGTGGGAGATCCTACAGGCTAAATGACCTGGTTTCTTTATTACATAAATTATAAGGGAAAAAAGAAAGGCAGCAGATATACAGAATAAAAAACAACTAAAAAAATTATGAGGCAATTTGAGAATTCGAACATTTACATACCCAGTAATAAGAAATCATAAAAAGAAAAAGAAAAAAATCAGTGGGTTTTTTTTAAGTGTGATGATGCTATATTTTTGCTTTTGTTTTTGTTTTTTGAGGCACAGTCTCACTTTGTCACCAGGCCGTAGTGCAGTGGTGCGATCTCGGCTCACTGTAACCTCTAACTCGCTGATTCAAGCCATTCTCCTGCCTCAGCCTCCCGAGTTCCTGGGATTAAAGGCATATGCCACCTCGCCCAGCTAATTTTTGTATTTTTAGTAGAGATGGGGTTTCACCATGTTGGTCTGGATGGTCTTGATCTCCTGACCTCCGGCCGATGTTATGTTTTTTACAAGTCTATATTATAGGCCGGACGCGGTGGCTCACGCCTGTAATCTCAACACTTTGGGAGGCCGAGGTGGGTGGATCATGTAAGGTCAGGAGTTATCTCTACTAAAAATACAAAAATTAGCCGGGCAGGGTGGCATGTACCTTTAATCCCAGGTACTCGGGAGGCTGAGGTAGAAGAATTGCTTGAACCAGGGAGTTAGAGGTTACAGTGAGCTGAGACCGCGCCACTGCACTACAGCCTGGTGACAGAGTGAGACCCCGCCTCAAAAAACAAAAACAAAAACAAAAACAAAAATATAACATCATCACACTTAAAAAAAAAACACTTATTTTTTTCTTTTTATGATTTCTTATTACTGGATATCTAGTCATGTTCGAATTCTCAAATTGCCTCATAATTTTTTAGTTTTTTTTTTTTTTTTTTTTTTTTTTTG